>NW_027250848.1:0-95142 GCF_044704955.1 Pristiophorus japonicus | reverse complement strand
GTGTGGGGGGGTCAGTATTTACACAGTGTGTGGGGGGGGGTCAGTATTTACACAGTTTGGGGGGGGGTCAGTATTTACAGTGTGTGGGGGGGGCGTCAGTATTTACACAGTGTGTGAGGGGGGGTCAGTATTTACACAGTGTGGGGGGGTCAGTATTTACACAGTGTGGGGGGGGTCAGTATTTACAGTGTGTGGGGGGTGTCAGTATTTACACAGTGTGTGGGGGGGGGGGTCAGTATTTAAACAGTGTGTGAAGGGGGGTCAGTATTTACACAGTGTGTGGGGGGGGTCAGTATTTAAACAGTGTGTGAAGGGGGGTCAGTATTTACAGTGTGTGGGGGGGGGTCAGTATTTCCACAGTGTGTGGGGGGGGATCAGTATTTACACAGAGTATGGGGCGGTCAGTATTTACACAGTGTGTGTGGGGGGGGTCAGTATTTACACAGTGTGTGGGGCGGGTGTCAGTATTTACACAGTGTGTGGCGGGGTCAGTATTTACTGTGTGTGGGGGGGGGTCAGTATTTACACAGTGTGTGGGGGGTTCAGTATTTTCACAGTGTGTGTGTGGGGTGGGGTCAGTATTTACACAGTGTGTGGGGGGGTCAGTATTTACACAGTGTGTGGGTGGGGGGGGGTCAGTATTTACACAGTGTGTGTGGGGGGGGGTCAGTGTTTACACAGTGTGGGCGGGGGTCAGTATTTCCACAGTGTGTGGGGGGGGGTCAGTATTTACACAGAGTATGGGGCGGTCAGTATTTACACAGTGTGTGGGGGGGGTCAGTATTTACACAGTGTGTGTGGGGGGGTCAGTATTTACACAGTGTGTGGGGGGGGTCAGTATTTCCACAGTGTGTGGGGGGGGGGTCAGTATTTACACAGAGTATGGGGCGGTCAGTATTTACACAGTGTGTGGGGCGGGGTCAGTATTTACACAGTGTGTGTGGGGGGGGGTCAGTATTTACACAGTGTGTGGGGGGTTCAGTATTTTCACAGTGTGTGTGTGGGGGGGGGGTCAGTATTTACACAGTGTGTGGGGGGGTCAATATTTACACAGTGTGTGGGGGGGGGGGTCAGTATTTACACAATGTGTGTGTGGGGGGGCTCAGTTTTTACACAGTGTGTGGGGGGGGTCAGTGTTTACACAGTGTGGGCGGGGGTCAGTATATACACAGTGTGTGTGGGGGGGGGTCAGTATTTACACAGTGTGTGGGGGGTCAGTATTTACACAGTGTGTTGGGGGGTCAGTATTTACACAGTGTGTGGGGGGGGGTCAGTATTTACACGTGTGGGGGGGGGGGTCAGTATTTACACAGTGTGTGGGGGGTCAGTATTTACACAGTATGTATGGGGGAGGTGTCAGTATTTACACAGTGTGGGGCGGTCAGTATTTACACAGTGTGTGGGGGGGTCAGTATTTACACAGTGTGGGGGGGGTCAGTATTTACAGTGTGTGGGGGGATCAGTATTTACAGTGTGGGGGGGGTCAGTATTTACACAGTATGTATGGAGGGGGGTCAGTATTTACACAGTGTGGGGGGGTCAGTATTTACACCGTGTGTTGGGAGGTCAGTATTTACACAGTGTGAGGGGCTCAGTTTTTACACAGTGTGTGGGGGGGGTCAGTGTTTACACAGTGTGGGCGGGTGTCAGTATTTACACAGTGTGTGAGGGGGGTCAGTATTTACACAGTGTGTGGGGGGTCAGTATTTACACAGTGTGTGGGGGGGTCAGTATTTACACAGTGTGTGGGTGGGGGTCAGTATTTACACAGTGTGTGTGTGGGGGGGCTCAGTTTTTACACAGTGTGTGGGGTGGGGGTCAGTGTTTACACAGTGTGGGCGGGGGTCAGTATTTACACAATGTGTGTGTGGGGGGGGCTCAGTTTTTACACAGTGTGTAGGGGGGGTCAGTATTTACAGTGTGGGGGGTGTCAGTATTTACACAGTGTGTGGGGGGGGGGTCAGTATTTACACAGTGTGTGGGGGGTCAGTATTTACACAGTGTGTGGGGGGGTCAGTATTTACACGTGTGGGGGGGGGTCAGTATTTACACAGTGTGTGGGGGGGTCAGTATTTACACAGTGTGTGGGAGGGGGGTCAGTATTTACACAGTGTGAAGGGGGGTCAGTATTTACACAGTGTGTGGGGGGGTCAGTATTTACACAGTGTGTGGGGGGGGGGTCAGTATTTACACAGTTTGGGGGGGGGGTCAGTATTTACAGTGTGTGGGGGGGGCGTCAGTATTTACACAGTGTGTGAGAGGGGGTCAGTATTTACACAGTGTGGGGGGGTCAGTATTTACACAGTGTGGGGGGGGGGTCAGTATTTACAGTGTGTGGGGCGGTCAGTATTTACACAGTGTGTGGGGGGGGTCAGTATTTACACAGTGTGTGGGGGGGGGTCAGTATTTACACAGTGTGTGGGGGGGTCAGTATTTACACAGTGTGTGGGAGGGGGTCAGTATTTACACGTGTGGGGGGGGTCAGTATTTACACAGTGTGTGGGGGGGTCAGTATTTACACAGTGTGTGGGGGGGGGTCAGTATTTACACAGTTTGGGGGGGGGGTCAGTATTTACAGTGTGTGGGGGGGCGTCAGTATTTACACAGTGTGTGAGGGGGGGTCAGTATTTACACAGTGTGGGGGGGTCAGTATTTACACAGTGTGGGGGGGTCAGTATTTACAGTGTGTGGGGGGTGTCAGTATTTACACAGTGTGTGGGGGGGGGGTCAGTATTTAAACAGTGTGTGAAGGGGGGTCAGTATTTACACAGTGTGTGGGGGGGGTCAGTATTTAAACAGTGTGTGAAGGGGGGTCAGTATTTACAGTGTGTGGGGGGGGGTCAGTATTTCCACAGTGTGTGGGGGGGGATCAGTATTTACACAGAGTATGGGGCGGTCAGTATTTACACAGTGTGTGTGGGGGGGGTCAGTATTTACACAGTGTGTGGGGCGGGTGTCAGTATTTACACAGTGTGTGGCGGGGTCAGTATTTACTGTGTGTGGGGGGGGGGTCAGTATTTACACAGTGTGTGGGGGGTTCAGTATTTTCACAGTGTGTGTGTGGGGTGGGGTCAGTATTTACACAGTGTGTGGGGGGGTCAGTATTTACACAGTGTGTGGGTGGGGGGGGGTCAGTATTTACACAGTGTGTGTGGGGGGGGGTCAGTGTTTACACAGTGTGGGCGGGGGTCAGTATTTCCACAGTGTGTGGGGGGGGGTCAGTATTTACACAGAGTATGGGGCGGTCAGTATTTACACAGTGTGTGGGGGGGGTCAGTATTTACACAGTGTGTGTGGGGGGGGTCAGTATTTACACAGTGTGTGGGGGGGGTCAGTATTTCCACAGTGTGTGGGGGGGGGGGTCAGTATTTACACAGAGTATGGGGCGGTCAGTATTTACACAGTGTGTGGGGCGGGGTCAGTATTTACACAGTGTGTGTGGGGGGGGGTCAGTATTTACACAGTGTGTGGGGGGTTCAGTATTTTCACAGTGTGTGTGTGGGGGGGGGGTCAGTATTTACACAGTGTGTGGGGGGGTCAATATTTACACAGTGTGTGGGGGGGGGGTCAGTATTTACACAATGTGTGTGTGGGGGGGCTCAGTTTTTACACAGTGTGTGGGGGGGGTCAGTGTTTACACAGTGTGGGCGGGGGTCAGTATATACACAGTGTGTGTGGGGGGGGGTCAGTATTTACACAGTGTGTGGGGGGTCAGTATTTACACAGTGTGTTGGGGGGTCAGTATTTACACAGTGTGTGGGGGGGGGTCAGTATTTACACGTGTGGGGGGGGGGTCAGTATTTACACAGTGTGTGGGGGGTCAGTATTTACACAGTATGTATGGGGGAGGTGTCAGTATTTACACAGTGTGGGGCGGTCAGTATTTACACAGTGTGTGGGGGGGTCAGTATTTACACAGTGTGGGGGGGGTCAGTATTTACAGTGTGTGGGGGGATCAGTATTTACAGTGTGTGGGGGGATCAGTATTTACACAGTGTGTGTGGGGGGGGGTCAGTATTTACACAGTGTGTGGGGGGGTCAGTATTTACAGTGTGTGTGGGGGCGGTCAGTATTTACACAGTGTGGGGTGGGGGTCAGTATTTACACACTGTGTGGGGGGGGTCAGTATTTACAGTGCGTGTGTGGGGGGTCAAGTATTTACACAGTGTGTTGGGGGGTCAGTATTTACACAGTGTGTGGGGGGGTCAGTATTTACACAGTGTGTGTGTGGGGGGGGGTCAGTATTTACACAGTGTGGGGGGGTCAGTATTTACACAGTGTGTGGGGGGTTCAGTATTTACACAGTCTGTGTGTGTGGGGTGGGGGGTCAGTATTTACGCAGTGTGTGTGGGGGTTCAGTATTTACACAGTGTGTGGGGGGGTCAGTATTTACACAGTGTGTGGGTGGGGGGGTCAGTATTTACACAGTGTGTGTGGGGGGGTCAGTATTTACAGTGCGTGTTTGGGGGGGTCAGTATTTACACAGTGTGGGGTGGGGGTCAGTATTTTCACACTGTGTGGGGGGGGTCAGTAATTACAGTGTGTGTGGGGGGGGTCAGTATTTACAAAGTGTGTGTGGGGGGGTTAGTATTTACACAGTGTGGGGGGGTCAGTATTTACACAGTGTGTGGGGGGGTCAGTATTTACACAGTGTGTGGGGGGGTCAGTATTTACAGTGTGTGGGTCAGTATTTATACAATGTGTGGGGGGGTCAGTATTTTCACAGTGTGGGGGGGGTCAGTATTTACACAGTGTGTGGGGGGTGTCAGTATTTACAGTGTATGTGGGGGGGGGGTCAGTATTTACACAGTGTGGGGTGGGGGTCAGTATTTACACACTGTGTGGGGGGGGGTCAGTATTTACACAGTGTGGGGGGGGTCAGTATTTACAGTGTGTGGGTCAGTATTTATACAGTGTGTGGGGGGGTCAGTATTTACACAGTGTGGGGGGGGTCAGTATTTACACAGTGTGTGGGGGGGGTCAGTATTTACACAGTGTGTGGGGGGGGGTCAGTATTGACACAGTGTGTGGGGCGGTCAGTATTTACACAGTGTGTCTGGGTGGGGGGAGGGTCAGTATTTACACAGTGTGTGGGGGGGGTCAGTATTTATACAGTGTGTGGGGGGGGTCAGTATTTACACAGTGTGTGGGGGGGGGTCAGTATTTACACAGTGTGTGGGGGGGGTCAGTATTGACACAGTGTGTGGGGCGGTCAGTATTTACACAATGTGTGTGGGGGGGGGGTCAGTATTTACACAGTGTGTGGGGGGGGTCAGTATTTACACAGTGTGTGGGGGGGGGTCAGTATTTACACAGTGTGTGGGGGGTCAGTATTTACAGTGTGTGGGGGGGGGTCAGTATTTACACAGTGTGTGGGGGGTTCAGTATTTTCACAGTGTGTGTGTGGGGAGGGTCAGTATTTACACAGTGTGTGGGGGGGGTCAGTATTTATACAGTGTGTGGGGGGGGTCAGTATTTACACAGTATGGGGGGGGGTGTCAGTATTTACAGTGTGTGGGGGGGGGGGCGTCAGTATTTACACAGTGTGTGAGGGGGGGTCAGTATTTACACAGTGTGGGGGGGTCAGTATTTACACAGTGTGGGGGGGGTCAGTATTTACAGTGTGTGGGGGGTGTCAGTATTTACACAGTGTGTGGGGGGGGGTCAGTATTTAAACAGTGTGTGAAGGGGGGTCAGTATTTACACAGTGTGTGGGGGAGGGGGTCAGTATTTAAACAGTGTGTGAAGGGGGGTCAGTATTTACAGTGTGTGGGGGGGGGTCAGTATTTACATAGTGTGTTGGGGGGGTCAGTATTTCCACAGTGTGTGGGGGGGGTCAGTATTTACACAGAGTATGGGGCGGTCAGTATTTACACAGTGTGTGTGGGGGGGGTCAGTATTTACACAGTGTGTGGGGCGGGGGTCAGTATTTACACAGTGTGTGGGGGGGTCAGTATTTACAGTGTGTGGGGGGGGGGGTCAGTATTTACACAGTGTGTGGGGGGTTCAGTATTTTCACAGTGTGTGTGTGGGGTGGGGTCAGTATTTACACAGTGTGTGGGGGGGTCAGTATTTACACAGTGTGTGGGTGGGGGGGGGTCAGTGTTTACACAGTGTGGGCGGGGGTCAGTATTTACACAATGTGTGTGTGGGGGGGCTCAGTTTTTACACAGTGCGTAGGGGGGGTCAGTATTTACAGTGTGGGGGGGGTCAGTATTTACACAGTGTGTGGGGGGGGTCAGTATTTCCACAGTGTGTGGGGGGGGGGTCAGTATTTACACAGAGTATGGGGCGGTCAATATTTACACAGTGTGTGGGGGGGTCAGTATTTACACAGTGTGTGTGGGGGGGGGTCAGTATTTACACAGTGTGTGGGGGGGGGTCAGTATTTACAGTGTGTGTGGGGGGTTCAGTATTTTCACAGTGTGTGTGTGGGGGGGGTCAGTATTTACACACTGTGTGGGGGGGGGTCAGTATTTACACAGTGTGTGGGGGGGTCAGTATTTATACAGTGTGTGGGGGGGTCAGTATTTACAGTGTGTGGGTCAGTATTTATACAATGTGTGGGGGGGTCAGTATTTTCACAGTGTGGGGGGGGTCAGTATTTACACAGTGTGTGGTGGGGGTCAGTGTTTACACAGTGTGTGGGGGGGGTCAGTATTGACACAGTGTGTGGGGCGGTCAGTATTTACACAGTGTGTGTGCCTAGGGGGGGGTCAGTATTTACACAGTGTGTGGGGGGGTCAGTATTTATACAGTGTGTGGGGGGGGTCAGTATTTACACAGTGTGTGGGGGGGGGTCAGTATTTACACAGTGTGTGGGGGGTCAGTATTTACAGTATGTGGGGGGGGGGGTCAGTATTTACACAGTGTGTGGGGGGTTCAGTATTTTCACAGTGTGTGTGTGGGGAGGGTCAGTATTTACACAGTGTGTGGGGGGGGTCAGTATTTATACAGTGTGTGGGGGGGGGGGGTCAGTATTTACACAGTGTGTGGGGGGTTCAGTATTTACACAGTGTGTGTGGGAGGGGTCAGTATTTACAGTGTGTGGGGGGTGGTCAGTATTTGCACAGTGTGTGGGGGGGTCAGTATTTACACAGTGTGTGGGTGGGGGGGTCAGTGTTTACACAGTGTGTGGGGGGGGCTCAGTTTTTACACAGTGTGTGGGGGGTTTCAGTGTTTACACAGTGTGGGCGGGGGTCAGTATTTACACAGTGTGTGTGGGGGGGGTCAGTATTTACACAGTGTGTGGGGGTCAGTATTTACACAATGTGTGGGGGGGGGTCAGTATTTACACAGTGTGGGGGGAGGGGGTCAGTATTTACACAGTGTGTGGGGGTCAGTATTTACACAGTGTGTGGGGGGGGTCAGTATTTACACAGTGTGGGGGGGGTCAGTATTTACACAGTGTGTGGGGGGGGTGGTCAGTATTTACACAGTGTGGGGGGGGTCAGTATTTACACAGTATGTATGGAGGGGGGTCAGTATTTACACAGTGTGGGGGGGTCAGTATTTACACCGTGTGTAGGGGGGTCAGTATTTACACAGTGTGTGGGGGGGTCAGTATTTACACAGTGTGGGGGGGCTCAGTTTTTACACAGTGTGTGGGGGGGGTCAGTGTTTACACAGTGTGGGCGGGTGTCAGTATTTACACAGTGTGTGGGGGGGGGTCAGTATTTACACAGTGTGTGGGGGGGTCAGTATTTACACAGTGTGTGGGTGGGGGGGGGTCAGTATTTACACAGTGTGTGTGTGGGGGGGGTCAGTATTTACACAGTGTGTGGGGGGTCAGTATTTACACAGTGTGTGGGGGGGTCAGTATTTACACAGTGTGTGTGGGGGGGGTCAGTATTTACACAGTGTGTGGGGGGGGGGTCAGTATTTACACAGTGTGTGGGGGGTCAGTATTTACACAGTGTGTGAGGGGGTCAGTATTTACACAGTGTGTGGGGGGGGTCAGTATTTACACGTGTGGGGGGGGGTCAGTATTTACACGTGTGGAGGGGGGTCAGTATTTACACAGTGTGTGGGGGGGTCAGTATTTACACAGTGTGTGGGAGGGGGGTCAGTATTTACACAGTGTGTGTGGGGGGGGGTCAGTATTTACACAGTGTGTGGGGGGGGGTCAGTATTTACAGTGTGTGTGGGGGGGTCAGTATTTACACAGTGTGTGGGGGGTTCAGTATTTTCACAGTGTGTGTGTGGGGGGGGTCAGTATTTACACACTGTGTGGGGGGGGGTCAGTATTTACAGTGTGTGTGGGGGGGGTCAGTATTTACACAGTGTGTGGGGGGGTCAGTATTTACACAGTGTGTGGGGGGGTCAGTATTTACAGTGTGTGGGTCAGTATTTATACAATGTGTGGGGGGGTCAGTATTTTCACAGTGTGGGGGGGGTCAGTATTTACACAGTGTGTGGTGGGGGTCAGTGTTTACACAGTGTGTGGGGGGGGGTCAGTATTGACACAGTGTGTGGGGCGGTCAGTATTTACACAGTGTGTGTGCCTAGGGGGGGGGTCAGTATTTACACAGTGTGTGGGGGGGTCAGTATTTATACAGTGTGTGGGGGGGGTCAGTATTTACACAGTGTGTGGGGGGGGGTCAGCATTTACACAGTGTGTGGGGGGTCAGTATTTACAGTGTGTGGGGGGGGGTCAGTATTTACACAGTGTGTGGGGGGTTCAGTATTTTCACAGTGTGTGTGTGGGGAGGGTCAGTATTTACACAGTGTGTGGGGGGGGGTCAGTATTTATACAGTGTGTGGGGGGGGGGTCAGTATTTACACAGTGTGTGGGGGGTTCAGTATTTACACAGTGTGTGTGGGAGGGGTCAGTATTTACAGTGTGTGGGGGGTGGTCAGTATTTACACAGTGTGTGGGGGGGTCAGTATTTACACAGTGTGTGGGTGGGGGGATCAGTGTTTACACAGTGTGTGGGGGGGCTCAGTTTTTACACAGTGTGTGGGGGGGTTCAGTGTTTACACAGTGTGGGCGGGGGTCAGTATTTACACAGTGTGTGTGGGGGGGGTCAGTATTTACACAGTGTGTGGGGGTCAGTATTTACACAATGTGTGGGGGGGGGTCAGTATTTACACAGTGTGGGGGGAGGGGGTCAGTATTTACACAGTGTGTGGGGGTCAGTATTTACACAGTGTGTGGGGGGGGTCAGTATTTACACAGTGTGGGGGGGGTCAGTATTTACACAGTGTGTGGGGGGGGTGGTCAGTATTTACACAGTGTGGGGGGGGTCAGTATTTACACAGTATGTATGGAGGGGGGTCAGTATTTACACAGTGTGGGGGGGTCAGTATTTACACCGTGTGTAGGGGGGTCAGTATTTACACAGTGTGTGGGGGGGTCAGTATTTACACAGTGTGGGGGGGCTCAGTTTTTACACAGTGTGTGGGGGGGGTCAGTTTTACACAGTGTGGGCGGGTGTCAGTATTTACACAGTGTGTGGGGGGGGGTCAGTATTTACACAGTGTGTGGGGGGTCAGTATTTACACAGTGTGTGGGGGGGTCAGTATTTACACAGTGTGTGGGTGGGGGGGGGGGGTCACTATTTACACAGTGTGTGTGTGGGTGGGGTCAGTATTTACACAGTGTGTGGGGGGTCAGTATTTACACAGTGTGTGGGGGGGTCAGTATTTACACAGTGTGTGTGGGGGGGGTCAGTATTTACACAGTGTGTGGGGGGGGGTCAGTATTTACACAGTGTGTGGGGGGTCAGTATTTACACAGTGTGTGAGGGGGTCAGTATTTACACAGTGTGTGGGGGGGGTCAGTATTTACACGTGTGGGGGGGGGTCAGTATTTACACGTGTGGAGGGGGGTCAGTATTTACACAGTGTGTGGGGGGGTCAGTATTTACACAGTGTGTGGGAGGGGGGTCAGTATTTACACAGTGTGAAGGGGGGTCAGTATTTACACAGTGTGTGGGGGGGGTCAGTATTTACACAGTGTGTGGGGGGGGATCAGTATTTACACAGTGTGTGGGAGGGGGGTCAGTATTTACACAGTGTGAAGTGGGGTCAGTATTTACACAGTGTGTGTGGGGGGGTCAGTATTTACACAGTGTGTGGGGGGGTCAGTATTTACAGTGTGTGGGGGGGGCGTCAGTATTTACACAGTGTGTGAGGGGGGGTCAGTATTTACACAGTGTGGGGGGGGTCAGTATTTACAGTGTGTGGGGGGGGTCAGTATTTATACAGTGTGTGGGGGGGGGGTCAGTATTAACACAGTGTGTGGGGGGTTCAGTATTTACACAGTGTGTGTGGGGGGGGTCAGTATTTACACAGTATGGGGGGGGGTCAGTATTTACAGTGTATGGGGGGGCGTCAGTATTTACACAGTGTGTGAGGGGGGGTCAGTATTTACACAGTGTGGGGGGGTCAGTATTTACACAGTGTGGGGGGGGTCAGTATTTACAGTGTGTGGGGGGTGTCAGTATTTACACAGTGTGTGGGGGGGGTCAGTATTTAAACAGTGTGTGAAGGGGGGTCAGTATTTACACAGTGTGTGGGGGGGGGTCAGTATTTAAACAGTGTGTGAAGGGGGGTCAGTATTTACAGTGTGTGGGGGGGGTCAGTATTTACATAGTGTGTTGGGGGGGTCAGTATTTCCACAGTGTGTGGGGGGGGTCAGTATTTACACAGAGTATGGGGCGGTCAGTATTTACACAGTGTGTGTGGGGGGGGTCAGTATTTACACAGTGTGTGGGGCGGGGTCAGTATTTACACAGTGTGTGGGGGGGTCAGTATTTACAGTGTGTGGGGGGGGGGTCAGTATTTACACAGTGTGTGGGGGGTTCAGTATTTTCACAGTGTGTGTGTGGGGTGGGGTCAGTATTTACACAGTGTGTGGGGGGGTCAGTATTTACAGTGTGGGGGGGGTCAGTATTTACACAGTGTGTGGGGGGGGTCAGTATTTCCACAGTGTGTGGGGGGGGGGGTCAGTATTTACACAGAGTATGGGGCGGTCAATATTTACACAGTGTGTGGGGGGGTCAGTATTTACACAGTGTGTGTGGGGGGGGGGGTCAGTATTTACACAGTGTGTGGGGGGGGGTCAGTATTTACAGTGTGTGGGGGGGGGGTCAGTATTTACACAGTGTGTGGGGGGTTCAGTATTTTCACAGTGTGTGTGTGGGGGGGGTCAGTATTTACACACTGTGTGGGGGGGGGTCAGTATTTACAGTGTGTGTGGGGGGGGTCAGTATTTACACAGTGTGTGGGGGGGTCAGTATTTACACAGTGTGTGGGGGGGTCAGTATTTACAGTGTGTGGGTCAGTATTTATACAATGTGTGGGGGGGTCAGTATTTACACAGTGTGGGGGGGGTCAGTATTTACACAGTGTGTGGGGGGGGTCAGTGTTTACACAGTGTGTGGGGGGGGGTCAGTATTGACACAGTGTGTGGGGCGGTCAGTATTTACACAGTGTGTGTGCCTAGGGGGGGGGGTCAGTATTTACACAGTGTGTGGGGGGGTCAGTATTTATACAGTGTGTGGGGGGGGTCAGTATTTACACAGTGTGTGGGCGGGGGGTCAGTATTTACACAGTGTGTGGGGGGTCAGTATTTACAGTTTTTGGGGGGGGGTCAGTATTTACACAGTGTGTGGGGGGTTCAGTATTTTCACAGTGTGTGTGTGGGGAGGGTCAGTATTTACACAGTGTGTGGGGGGGTCAGTATTTATACAGTGTGTGGGGGGGGGTCAGTATTTACACAGTGTGTGGGGGGTTCAGTATTTACACAGTGTGTGTGGGAGGGGTCAGTATTTACAGTGTGTGGGGGGTGGTCAGTATTTACACAGTGTGTGGGGGGGTCAGTATTTACACAGTGTGTGGGTTGGGGGTCAGTGTTTACACAGTGTGTGGGGGGGGCTCAGTTTTTACACAGTGTGTGGGGGGGTTCAGTGTTTACACAGTGTGGGCGGGGGTCAGTATTTACACAGTGTGTGTGGGGGGGGGTCAGTATTTACACAGTGTGTGGGGGGTCAGTATTTACACAGTGTGTGGGGGGGGGTCAGTATTTACACAGTGTGGGGGGAGGGGGTCAGTATTTACACAGTGTGTGGGGGTCAGTATTTACACAGTGTGTGGGGGGGTCAGTATTTACACAGTGTGGGGGGGGTCAGTATTTACACAGTGTGTGGGGGGGGGTTAGTATTTACACAGTGTGGGGGGGGTCAGTATTTACACAGTATGTATGGAGGGGGGTCAGTATTTACACAGTGTGGGGGGGTCAGTATTTACACCGTGTGTAGGGGGGTCAGTATTTACACAGTGTGTGGGGGGGTCAGTATTTACACAGTGTGGGGGGGCTCAGTTTTTACACAGTGTGTGGGGGGGGTCAGTGTTTACACAGTGTGGGCGGGTGTCAGTATTTACACAGTTTGTGTGGGGGGGTCAGTATTTACACAGTGTGTGGGGGGTCAGTATTTACACAGTGTGTGTGGGGGGGTCAGTATTTACACAGTGTGTGGGGGGTCAGTATTTACACAGTGTGTGGGGGGGTCAGTATTTACACAGTGTGTGGGTGGGGGGGGGTCAGTATTTACACAGTGTGTGTGTGGGGGGGGTCAGTATTTACACAGTGTGTGGGGGGTCAGTATTTACACAGTGTGTGGGGCGGTCAGTATTTACACAGTGTGTGGGGGGGGGTCAGTATTTACACAGTGTGTGTGGGGGGGGTCAGTATTTACACAGTGTGTGGGGGGGGGGGTCAGTATTTACACAGTGTGTGGGGGGTCAGTATTTACACAGTGTGTGAGGGGGTCAGTATTTACACAGTGTGTGGGGGGGGGGTCAGTATTTACACGTGTGGGGGGGGGTCAGTATTTACACGTGTGGGGGGGGGTCAGTATTTACACAGTGTGTGGGGGGGTCAGTATTTACACAGTGTGTGGGAGGGGGGTCAGTATTTACACAGTGTGAAGGGGGGTCAGTATTTACACAGTGTGTGGGGGGGGTCAGTATTTACACAGTGTGTGGGGGGGGATCAGTATTTACACAGTGTGTGGGGGGTCAGTATTTACACAGTGTGTGGGGCGGTCAGTATTTACACAGTGTGTGGGTGGGGGGGGGTCAGTATTTACACAGTGTGTGTGTGGGGGGGGTCAGTATTTACACAGTGTGTGGGGGGTCAGTATTTACACAGTGTGTGGGGCGGTCAGTATTTACACAGTGTGTGGGGGGGCTCAGTATTTACACAGTGTGTGTGGGGGGGGTCAGTATTTACACAGTGTGGGGGGGGGGGGTCAGTATTTACACAGTGTGTGGGGGGTCAGTATTTACACAGTGTGTGAGGGGGTCAGTATTTACACAGTGTGTGGGGGGGGGTCAGTATTTACACGTGTGGGGGGGGGTCAGTATTTACACGTGTGGGGGGGGGTCAGTATTTACACAGTGTGTGGGGGGGTCAGTATTTACACAGTGTGTGGGAGGGGGGTCAGTATTTACACAGTGTGAAGGGGGGTCAGTATTTACACAGTGTGTGGGGGGGGTCAGTATTTACACAGTGTGTGGGGGGGGATCAGTATTTACACAGTGTGTGTGGGGGGGTCAGTATTTACACAGTGTGTGGGAGGGGGGTCAGTATTTACACAGTGTGAAGGGGGGTCAGTATTTACACAGTGTGTGGGGGGGGTCAGTATTTACACAGTGTGTGGGGGGGTCAGTATTTACAGTGTGTGGGGGGGGCGTCAGTATTTACACAGTGTGTGAGGGGGGGTCAGTATTTACACAGTGTGGGGGGGTCAGTATTTACACAGTGTGGGGGGGGTCAGTATTTACAGTGTGTGGGGGGTGTCAGTATTTACACAGTGTGTGGGGGGGGGTCAGTATTTAAACAGTGTGTGAAGGGGAGTCAGCATTTACACAGTGTGTGGGGGGGGGGTCAGTATTTAAACAGTGTGTGAAGGGGGGTCAGTATTTACAGTGTGTGGAGGGGGGTCAGTATTTACATAGTGTGTTGGGGGGGTCAGTATTTCCACAGTGTGTGGGGGGGTCAGTATTTACACAGTGTGTGGGGCGGGGGTCAGTATTTACACAGTGTGTGGGGCGGGGGTCAGTATTTACACAGTGTGTGTGGGGGGGGTCAGTATTTACACAGTGTGTGGGGGGGGGGTCAGTATTTAAACAGTGTGTGAAGGGGGGTCAGTATTTACAGTGTGTGGAGGGGGGTCAGTATTTACATAGTGTGTTGGGGGGGTCAGTATTTCCACAGTGTGTGGGGGGGTCAGTATTTACACAGTGTGTGTGGGGGGGGTCAGTATTTACACAGTGTGGGGGGGGGGTCAGTATTTACACAGTGTGTGGGGGGTCAGTATTTACACAGTGTGGGCGGGGGTCAGTATTTACACAATGTGTGTGTGGGGGTGGTCAGTGTTTATACAGTGTGGGCGGTGGTCAGTATTTACACAGTGTGTGTGGGGGGGGGTCAGTATTTACACAGTGTGTGGGGGGTCAGTATTTTTTACAGTGTGTGGGGGGGTCAGTATTTACACAGTGTGTGGGGGGGGTCAGTATTTACACGTGTGGGGGGGGGGTCAGTATTTACACAGTGTGTGGGGGGTCAGTATTTACACAGTATGTATGGGGGGGGTCAGTATTTACACAGTGTGGGGGGGTCAGTATTTACACCGTGTGTGGGGGGGTCAGTATTTACACAGTGTGTGGGGGGGTCAGTATTTACACAGTGTGGGGGGGTCAGTATTTACAGTGTGGGGGGGGGTCAGTATTTACAGTGTGTGGGGGCATCAGTATTTACACAGTGTGTGTGGGGGTCAGTATTTGCACAGTGTGTGTGGGGAGGGGGTCAGTATTTACACAGTGTCTGGGGGGGTCAGTATTTACAGTGTGTGTGGGGGCGGTCAGTATTTACACAGTGTGTGGGGGGGGGTCAGTGTTTACACAGTGTGGGCGGGGGTCAGTATTTACACAATGTGTGTGTGGGGGGGCTCAGTTTTTACACAGTGTGTAGGGGGGGTCAGTATTTACAATGTGGGGGGGGTCAGTATTTACACAGTGTGTGGGGGGGGTCAGTATTTCCACAGTGTGTGGGGGGGGGTCAGTATTTACACAGAGTATGGGGTGGTCAGTATTTACACAGTGTGTGGGGGGGGTCAGTATTTACACAGTGTGTGTGGGGGGGTCAGTATTTACACAGTGTGTGGGGGGGGGGTCAGTATTTACAGTGTGTGGGGGGGGTCAGTATTTACACAGTGTGTGGGGGGTTCAGTATTTTCACAGTGTGTGTGTGGGGGGGGGGGTCAGTATTTACACAGTGTGTGGGGGGGGGTCAGTATTTACACAGTGTGTGGGGGGGGGGGTCAGTATTTACACAATGTGTGTGTGGGGGGGCTCAGTTTTTACACAGTGTGTGGGGGGGGGGGTCAGTGTTTACACAGTGTGGGCGGGGGTCAGTATTTACACAGTGTGTGTGGGGGGGGTCAGTATTTACACAGTGTGTGGGGGGTCAGTATTTTTTACAGTGTGTGGGGGGGTCAGTATTTACACAGTGTGTGGGGGGGGTCAGTATTTACACGTGTGGGGGGGGTCAGTATTTACACAGTGTGTGGGGGGTCAGTATTTACACAGTATGTATGGGGGGGGGGTCAGTATTTACACAGTGTGGGGGGGTCAGTATTTACACCGTGTGTGGGGGGGTCAGTATTTACACAGTGTGTGGGGGGGTCAGTATTTACACAGTGTGGGGGGGGTCAGTATTTACAGTGTGGGGGGGGTCAGTATTTACAGTGTGTGGGGGGATCAGTATTTACACAGTGTGTGGGGGGGTCAGTATTTGCACAGTGTGTGTGGGGAGGGGGTCAGTATTTACACAGTGTCTGGGGGGGGTCAGTATTTACAGTGTGTGTGGGGGCGGTCAGTATTTACACAGTGTGGGGTGGGGGTCAGTATTTACACACTGTGTGGGGGGGGGTCAGTATTTACAGTGTGTGTGTGGGGGGTCAGTATTTACACAGTGTGTGGGGAGGGGGTCAGTATTTACACAGTGTGTGTGGGGGGTCAGTATTTACACAGTGTGTTGGGGGGTCAGTATTTACACAGTGTGTGGGGGGGTCAGTATTTACACAGTGTGTGTGGGTGGGGGGGGGTCAGTATTTACACAGTGTCGGGGGGTCAGTATTTACACAGTGTGTGGGGGGTTCAGTATTTACACAGTCTGTGTGTGTGGGGTGGGGGGTCAGTATTTACGCAGTGTGTGTGGGGGTTCAGTATTTACACAGTGTGTGGGGGGGGTCAGTATTTACACAGTGTGTGGGTGGGGGGGTCAGTATTTACACAGTGTGTGTGGGGGGGTCAGTATTTACACAGTGTGTGTGGGGGGTCAGTATTTACACAGTGTGTGGGGGTCAGTATTTACAGTGTGTGTGTGGGGGGGTCAGTATTTACACAGTGTGGGGTGGGGGTCAGTATTTTCACACTGTGTGGGGGGGGTCAGTATTTACAGTGTGTGTGGGGGGGGTCAGTATTTACAAAGTGTGTGTGGGGGGGTTAGTATTTACACAGTGTGGGGGGGGTCAGTATTTACACAGTGTGGGGGGGGTCAGTATTTACACAGTGTGTGGGGGGGTCAGTATTTACACAGTGTGTGTGGGGGGGTCAGTATTTACACAGTGTGTGGGGGGGGTCAGTATTTACAGTGTATGTGGGGGGGGGTCAGTATTTACACAGTGTGGGGTGGGGGTCAGTATTTACACACTGTGTGGGGGGTGTCAGAATTTACAGTGTGTGTGGGGGGGTCAGTATTTACACAGTGTGGGGGGGGTTCAGTATTTACAGTGTGTGGTTCAGTATTTATACAGTGTGTGGGGGGATCAGTATTTACACAGTGTGTGGGGGGTCAGTATTTACACAGTGTGTGGGGTGGGGGGTCAGTATTTACACAGTGTGTGGGGTGGGGGGTCAGTATTTACACAGTGTGTGGGGCGGTCAGTATTTACACAGTGTGTGGGGGGTCAGTATTTACACAGTGTGTGGGGCGGTCAGTATTTACACAGTGTGTGGGGGGGGTCAGTATTTACACAGTGTGTGGGGGGTCAGTATTTACACAATGTGTGGGGGGGGTCAGAATTTACACAGTGTGTGTGGGGGGGGTCAGTATTTACACAGTGTGTCGGGGGGGGGGTCAGTATTTACACAGTGTGTGGGGGGGTCAGTATTTACAGTGTGTGGGGGGGGTCAGTATTTACACAATGTGTGGGGGGTACAGTATTTTCACAGTGTGTGTGTGGGGAGGGTCAGTTTTTACACAGTGTGTGGGGGGGGGTCAGTGTTTACACAGTGTGTGGGGGGTCAGTATTTACACAGTGTGTGGGAGGTCAGTATTTACACAGTGTGTGGGGGGGGTCAGTATTTACACAGTGTGGGGGGAGGGGGTCAGTATTTACACAGTGTGTGGGGGGGGTCAGTATTTACACAGTGTGGGGGGGTCAGTATTTACACAGTATGTATGGGGGGGTCAGTATTTACACAGTGTGGGGGGGTCAGTATTTACACCGTGTGTAGGGGGGTCAGTATTTACACAGTGTGTGGGGGGGTCAGTATTTACACAGTGTGGGGGGGGGTCAGTATTTACAGTGTGTGGGCGGATCAGTATTTACACAGTGTGTGTGTGGGGGGTCAGTATTTACACAGTGTGTGGGGGGGTCAGTATTTACACAGTGTGTGGGGGGGGGGTCAGTATTTAAACGTGTGGGGGGGGGTCAGTATTTACACAGTGTGTGGGGGGGGGTCAGTATTTACACAGTGTGGGGGGGGGTCAGTATTTACACAGTATGTATGGGGGGGGGCAGTATTTACACAGTGTGGGGGGTCAGTATTTACACAGTGTGTGGGGGGGGGGTCAGTATTTACACAGTGTGTGGGGGGTCAGTATTTACACAGTGTGTGGGGGGGGTCAGTATTTACACAGTGTGGGGGGGGTCAGTATTTACACAGTACGTATGGGGGGGGGTCAGTATTTACACAGTGTGGGGGGGTCAGTATTTACACCGTGTGTGGGGGGGTCAGTATTTACAGTGTGGGGGGGGGGGGGGTCAGTATTTACAGTGTGTGGGGGGATCAGTATTTACACAGTGTGTGTGGGGGGGGGGTCAGTATTTACACAGTGTGTGGGGGGGTCAGTATTTACAGTGTGTGTGGGGGCGGTCAGTATTTACACAGTGTGGGGATGGGGTCAGTATTTACACACTGTGTGGGGGGGGTCAGTATTTACACAGTGTGTGGTTGGGGGGGTCAGTATTTACACAGTGTGTGTGTGGGGGGGTCAGTATTTACACAGTGTGGCGGGGTCAGTATTTACAGTGTGTGGGGGGTTCAGTATTTACACAGTCTGTGTGTGTGGGGGGGGGGGGGGTCAGTATTTACGCAGTGTGTGTGGGGGTTCAGTATTTACACAGTGTGTGGGGGGGGTCAGTATTTACAGTGTGTGTGTGGGGGTCAGTATTTACAGTGTGTGTGTGGGGGGGTCAGTATTTACACAGTGTGGGGTGGGGGTCAGTATTTTCACACTGTGTGGGGGGGGTCAGTATTTACAGTGTGTGTGGCGGGGGTCAGTATTTACACAGTGTGTGTGGGGGGGTCAGTATTTACACAGTGTGGGGGGGGTCAGTATTGACACAGTGTGAGGGGGTCATTATTTAAACAGTGTGTGGGGGGGTCAGTATTTACACAGTGTGTGGGGGGGGGTCAGTATTTACACAGTGTGGGGTGGGGGTCAGTATTTACACACTGTGTGGGGGGGGTCAGTATTTACAGTGTGTGTGGGGGGTCAGTATTTACACAGTGTGGGGGGGGTCAGTATTTACACAGTGTGTGGGGGGGTCAGTATTTACAGTGTGTGGATCAGTATTTATACAGTGTGTGGGGGGGTCAGTATTTACACAGTGTGTGGGGGGTCAGTATTTACACAGTGTGTGGGGGGGGTCAGTATTTACACAGTGTGTGGGGCGGTCAGTATTTACACAGTGTGTGGGGGGGGGTCAGTATTTACACAGTGTGTGGGGGGGTCAGTATTTACACAGTGTGGGGGGGGTCAGTATTTACACACTGTGTGGGGGGGTCAGTATTTACAGTGTGTGTGGGGGGGGGGGGTCAGTATTTACACAGTGTGTGGGGGGGTCAGTATTTACACAGTGTGTGGGGGGGTTAGTATTTACAGTGTGTGGGTCAGTATTTATACAGTGTGTGGGGGGGTCAGTATTTACACAGTGTGTGGGGGGGTCAGTATTTACACAGTGTGTGGGGGGGGGGTCAGTATTTACACAGTGTGTGGGGGGGTTCAGTATTTACACAGTGTGTGGGGGGGGGTTAGTATTTACACAGTGTGTGGGGGGGTCAGTATTTACACAGCGTGTGCAGGGGGGGGGTCAGTATTTACACAGTGTGGGGGCGGTCAGTATTTACACAGTGTGTGGGGGGGGTCAGTATTTACACAGTGTGTGTGGGGGGGTCAGTATTTACACAGTGTGTGGGGGGGGTCAGTATTTACAGTGTATGTGGGGGGGGTCAGTATTTACACAGTGTGGGGTGGGGTCAGTATTTACACACTGTGTGGGGGGGGGTCAGTATTTACACAGTGTGGGGGGGGTCAGTATTTACACAGTGTGTGGGGGGGTCAGTATTTACAGTGGGGGGGTCAGTATTTACACAGTGTGCAGGGGGTCAGTATTTACACAGTGTGTCGGGGGGGTCAGTATTTACAGTGTGTGGGGCGGTCAGTATTTACACAGTGTGTGGGGGGGGGTCAGTATTTACACAGTGTTTGGGGGGGGTCAGTATTTACACAGTGTGTGGGGGGGGTCAGTATTTACACAGTGTGTCGGGGGGGTCAGTATTTACACAGTGTGTGGGTGGGGGGGTCAGTATTTACACAATGTGTGTGTGGGGGGGCTCAGTTTTTACACAGTGTGTGGGGGGGGTCAGTGTTTACACAGTGTGAGCGGGGGTCAGTATTTACACAGTGTGTGTGGGGGGGTCAGTATTTACAGTGTGTGTGGGGGGGGTCAGTATTTACACAGTGTGTGGGGGGTCAGTATTTACACAGTGTGTGGGGGGGGGTCAGTATTTACACAGTGTGTGGGGGGGTCAGTATTTACACAGCGTGTGGGGGGGGTCAGTATTTACACAGTGTGGGGGGAGGGGGTCAGTATTTACACAGTGTGTGAGGGGGGGTCAGTATTTACACAGTATGTATGGGGGGGGTCAGTATTTACACAGTGTGGGGGGGTCAGTATTTACACCGTGTGTAGGGGGGGTCAGTATTTACACCGTGTGTGGGGGGGTCAGTATTTACAGTGTGTGGGGGGATCAGTATTTACACAGTGTGTGGGGGGGGTCAGTATTTACACAGTGTGTGTGGGGGGGGGTCAGTATTTACACAGTGTGTGGGGGGGTCAGTATCTACAGTGTGTGTGGGGGCGGTCAGTATTTACACAGTGTGGGGTGGGGGTCAGTATTTACACACTGTGTTGGGGGGGTCAGTATTTACAGTGTGTGTGGGGGGGGTCAGTATTTACACAGTGTGTATGGAGGGGGGTCAGTATTTACACTGTGTGGGGGGGTCAGTATTTACAGTGTGTGGGTCAGTATTTATACAATGTGTGGGGGGGTCAGTATTTTCACAGTGTGGGGGGGGTCAGTATTTACACAGTGTGTGGGGGGGGTCAGTGTTTACACAGTGTGTGGGGGGGGTCAGTATTGACACAGTGTGTGGGGCGGTCAGTATTTACACAGTGTGTGTGCCTAGGGGGGGGGTCAGTATTTACACAGTGAGTGGGGGGGTCAGTATTTATACAGTGTGTGGGGGGGGGTCAGTATTTACACAGTGTGTGGGGGGGGGTCAGTATTTACACAGTGTGTGGGGGGTCAGTATTTACAGTGTGTGTGGGGGGGTCAGTATTTACACAGTGTGTGGGGGGTTCAGTATTTTCACAGTGTGTGTGTGGGGAGGGTCAGTATTTACACAGTGTGTGGGGGGGGTCAGTATTTATACAGTGTGTGGGGGGGGGGTCAGTATTTACACAGTGTGTGGGGGGTTCAGTATTTACACAGTGTGTGTGGGAGGGGTCAGTATTTACAGTGTGTGGGGGGTGGTCAGTATTTACACAGTGTGTGGGGGGGTCAGTATTTACACAGTGTGTGGGTGGGGGGGTCAGTGTTTACACAGTGTGTGGGGGGGGCTCAGTTTTTACACAGTGTGTGGGGGGGTTCAGTGTTTACACAGTGTGGGCGGGGGTCAGTATTTACACAGTGTGTGTGGGGGGGGTCAGTATTTACACAGTGTGTGGGGGGTCAGTATTTACACAGTGTGTGGGGGGGATCAGTATTTACACAGTGTGGGGGGAGGGGGTCAGTATTTACACAGTGTGTGGGGGTCAGTATTTACACAGTATGTATGGAGGGGGGTCAGTATTTACACAGTGTGGGGGGGTCAGTATTTACACCGTGTGTAGGGGGGTCAGTATTTACACAGTGTGTGGGGGGGTCAGTATTTACATAGTGTGGGGGGGCTCAGTTTTTACACAGTGTGTGGGGGGGGTCAGTGTTTACACAGTGTGGGCGGGTGTCAGTATTTACACAGTGTGTGGGGGGGGGTCAGTATTTACACAGTGTGTGGGGGGTCAGTATTTACACAGTGTGTGGGGGGGTCAGTATTTACACAGTGTGTGGGTGGGGGGGGGTCAGTATTTACACAGTGTGTGTGTGGG
This sequence comes from Pristiophorus japonicus, assembly GCF_044704955.1. Taxonomy (NCBI): domain Eukaryota; kingdom Metazoa; phylum Chordata; class Chondrichthyes; family Pristiophoridae; genus Pristiophorus; species Pristiophorus japonicus. The sequence continues at coordinate 73,411 of NW_027250848.1, read as the reverse complement.
GGGGGTCAGTATTTACACAGTGTGTGGGGGGTCAGTATTTACACAGTGTGTGGGGCGGTCAGTATTTACACAGTGTGTGGGGGGGGTCAGTATTTACACAGTGTGTGTGGGGGGGGTCAGTATTTACACAGTGTGTGGGGGGGGGGTCAGTATTTACACAGTGTGTGGGGGGTCAGTATTTACACAGTGTGTGAGGGGGTCAGTATTTACACAGTGTGTGGGGGGGGTCAGTATGTACACGTGTGGGGCGGGGTCAGTATTTACACGTGTGGGGGGGGTCAGTATTTACACAGTGTGTGGGGGGGTCAGTATTTACACAGTGTGTGGGAGGGGGGTCAGTATTTACACAGTGTGTGGGGGGGGTCAGTATTTACACAGTGTGTGGGGGTGATCAGTATTTACACAGTGTGTGGGGGGGTTCAGTATTTACACAGTGTGTGGGAGGGGGGTCAGTATTTACACAGTGTGAAGGGGGGTCAGTATTTACACAGTGTGTGGGGGGGGTCAGTATTTACACAGTGTGTGGGGGGGGTCAGTATTTACAGTGCGTGGGGGGGGCGTCAGTATTTACACAGAGTGTGAGGGGGGGTCAGTATTTACACAGTGTGGGGGGGTCAGTATTTACACAGTGTGGGGGGGGTCAGTATTTACAGTGTGTGGGGGGGGTCAGTATTTATACAGTGTGTGGGGGGGGTCAGTATTAACACAGTGTGTGGGGGGTTCAGTATTTACACAGTGTGTGTGGGGGGGGTCAGTATTTACACAGTATGGGGCGGGGGGTCAGTATTTACAGTGTGTGGGGGGGGCGTCAGTATTTACACAGTGTGTGAGGGGGGGTCAGTATTTACACAGTGTGGGGGGGTCAGTATTTACACAGTGTGGGGGGGGTCAGTATTTACAGTGTGTGGGGGGTGTCAGTATTTACACAGTGTGTGGGGGGGGTCAGTATTTAAACAGTGTGTGAAGGGGGGTCAGTATTTACACAGTGTGTGGGGGGGGGGTCAGTATTTAAACAGTGTGTGAAGGGGGGTCAGTATTTACAGTGTGTGGGGGGGGTCAGTATTTACATAGTGTGTTGGGGGGGGTCAGTATTTCCACAGTGTGTGGGGGGGGTCAGTATTTACACAGAGTATGGGGCGGTCAGTATTTACACAGTGTGTGTGGGGGGGGTCAGTATTTACACAGTGTGTGGGGCGGGGGTCAGTATTTACACAGTGTGTGGGGGGGTCAGTATTTACAGTGTGTGGGGGGGGGTCAGTATTTACACAGTGTGTGGGGGGTTCAGTATTTTCACAGTGTGTGTGTGGGGTGGGGTCAGTATTTACACAGTGTGTGGGGGGGTCAGTATTTACAGTGTGTGAGGGGGGTCAGTATTTCCACAGTGTGTGGGGGGGGGGTCAGTATTTACACAGAGTATGGGGCGGTCAGTATTTACACAGTGTGTGGGGGGGGGGTCAGTATTTACAGTGTGTGGGGGGGGGTCAGTATTTACACAGTGTGTGGGGGGTTCAGTATTTTCACAGTGTGTGTGTGGGGGGGGGTCAGTATTTACACACTGTGTGGGGGGGGGTCAGTATTTACACAGTGTGTGGGGGGGTCAGTATTTACACAGTGTGTGGGGGGGTCAGTATTTACAGTGTGTGGGAAGAGGGGGTCAGTATTTACACAGTGTGTGGGGGTCAGTATTTACACAGTGTGTGGGGGGGGTCAGTATTTACACAGTGTGGGGGGGGTCAGTATTTACACAGTGTGTGGGGGGGGTGGTCAGTATTTACACAGTGTGGGGGGGGTCAGTATTTACGCAGTATGTATGGAGGGGGGTCAGTATTTACACAGTGTGGGGGGGTCAGTATTTACACCGTGTGTAGGGGGGTCAGTATTTACACAGTGTGTGGGGGGGTCAGTATTTGCACAGTGTGGGGGGGCTCAGTTTTTACACAGTGTGTGGGGGGGGTCAGTGTTTACACAGTGTGGGCGGGTGTCAGTATTTACACAGTGTGTGGGGGGGGGTCAGTATTTACACAGTGTGTGGGGGGTCAGTATTTACACAGTGTGTGGGGGGGTCAGTATTTACACAGTGTGTGGGTGGGGGGGGTCAGTATTTACACAGTGTGTGTGTGGGGGGGGTCAGTATTTACACAGTGTGTGGGGGGTCAGTATTTACACAGTGTGTGGGGCGGTCAGTATTTACACAGTGTGTGGGGGGGGTCAGTATTTACACAGTGTGTGTGGGGGGGGTCAGTATTTACACAGTGTGTGGGGGGGGGGGTCAGTATTTACACAGTGTGTGGGGGGTCAGTATTTACACAGTGTGTGAGGGGGTCAGTATTTACACAGTGTGTGGGGGGGGTCAGTATGTACACGTGTGGGGCGGGGTCAGTATTTACACGTGTGGGGGGGGTCAGTATTTACACAGTGTGTGGGGGGGTCAGTATTTACACAGTGTGTGGGAGGGGGGTCAGTATTTACACAGTGTGAAGGGGGGTCAGTATTTACACAGTGTGTGTGGGGGTGATCAGTATTTACACAGTGTGTGTGGGGGTGATCAGTATTTACACAGTGTGTGGGGGGGGGGTCAGTATTTACACAGTGTGTGGGAGGGGGGTCAGTATTTACACAGTGTGAAGGGGGGTCAGTATTTACACAGTGTGTGGGGGGGGTCAGTATTTACACAGTGTGTGGGGGGGGTCAGTATTTACAGTGTGTGGGGGGGGCGTCAGTATTTACACAGTGTGTGAGGGGGGGTCAGTATTTACACAGTGTGGGGGGGTCAGTATGTACACAGTGTTGGGGGGGTCAGTATTTACAGTGTGTGGGGGGGGGTCAGTATTTATACAGTGTGTGGGGGGGGTCAGTATTAACACAGTGTGTGGGGGGTTCAGTATTTACACAGTGTGTGTGGGGGGGGGTCAGTATTTACACAGTATGGGGGGGGGGTCAGTATTTACACAGTGTGTGAGGGGGGGGTCAGTATTTACACAGTGTGGGGGGGGTCAGTATTTACACAGTGTGGGGGGGGTCAGTATTTACAGTGTGTGGGGGGTGTCAGTATTTACACAGTGTGTGGGGGGGGTCAGTATTTAAACAGTGTGTGAAGGGGGGTCAGTATTTACACAGTGTGTGGGGGGGGGTCAGTATTTAAACAGTGTGTGAAGGGGGGTCAGTATTTACAGTGTGTGGGGGGGGTCAGTATTTACATAGTGTGTTGGGGGGGTCAGTATTTCCACAGTGTGTGGGGGGGGTCAGTATTTACACAGAGTATGGGGCGGTCAGTATTTACACAGTGTGTGTGGGGGGGGTCAGTATTTACACAGTGTGTGGGGCGGGGGTCAGTATTTACACAGTGTGTGGGGGGGTCAGTATTTACAGTGTGTGGGGGGGGGTCAGTATTTACACAGTGTGTGGGGGGTTCAGTATTTTCACAGTGTGTGTGTGGGGTGGGGTCAGTATTTACACAGTGTGTGGGGGGGTCAGTATTTACAGTGTGGGGGGGGTCAGTATTTCCACAGTGTGTGGGGGGGGTCAGTATTTCCACAGTGTGTGGGGGGGGGGTCAGTATTTACACAGTGTGTGGGGGGGGTCAGTATTTACACAGTGTGTGTGGGGGTGTCAGTATTTACACAGTGTGTGGGGGGGGTCAGTATTTACAGTGTGTGGGGCGGTCAGTATTTACACAGTGTGGGGTGGGGGTCAGTATTTTCACACTGTGTGTGGGGGGGGGGTCAGTATTTACACAGTGTGTGGGGGGGGGCAGTATTTACATAGTGTGTGTGGGGGTCAGTATTTACACAGTGTGGGGTGGGGGTCAGTATTTTCACACTGTGTGTGGGGGGGGTCAGTATTTACACAGTGTGGGGGGGGTCAGTATTTACACAATGTGTGGGGGGGGTCAGTATTTACACAGTGTGTGTGGGGGGTCAGTATTTACACAGTGTGTGGGGGTACAGTATTTACACAGTGTGTGGGGGGGCAGTATTTACAGTGTGGGGGGGGTCAGTATTTACACAGTGTGTGGGGTGGGTCAGTATTCCACAGTGTGTGGGGGGGGTCAGTATTTACACAGAGTATGGGGCGGTCAATATTTACACAGTGTGTGGGGGGGTCAGTATTTACACAGTGTGTGTGGGGGGGGGTCAGTATTTACACAGTGTGTGGGGGGGGGGGCAGTATTTACAGTGTGTGGGGGGGGGTCAGTATTTACACAGTGTGTGGGGGGGGTCAGTATTTACACACTGTGTGGGGGGGGTCAGTATTTACACAGTGTGTGGGGGGGTCAGTATTTACACAGTGTGTTGGGGGGTCAGTATTTACAGTGTGTGGGTCAGTATTTATACAATGTGTGGGGGGGTCAGTATTTACACAGTGTGGGGGGGGTCAGTATTTACACAGTGTGTGGGGGGGTCAGTGTTTACACAGTGTGTGGGGGGGGGGTCAGTATTGACACAGTGTGTGGGGCGGTCAGTATTTACACAGTGTGTGTGCCTAGGGGGGGTCAGTATTTACACAGTGTGTGGGGGGGTCAGTATTTATACAGTGTGTGGGGGGTCAGTATTTACACAGTGTGTGGGGGGGGGTCAGTATTTACACAGTGTGTGGGGGGGTCAGTATTTATACAGTGTGTGGGGGGGGTCAGTATTTACACAGTGTGTGGGGGGGGGTCAGTATTTACACAGTGTGTGGGGGGTCAGTATTTACAGTGTGTGGGGGGGGTCAGTATTTATACAGTGTGTGGGGGGGTCAGTATTAACACAGTGTGTGGGGGGTTCAGTATTTACACAGTGTGTGTGGGGTCAGTATTTACAGTGTGTGGGGGTGTCAGTATTTACACAGTGTGTGGGGGGGGTCAGTATTTAAACAGTGTGTGAAGGGGGGTCAGTATTTACACAGTGTGTGGGGGGGGGTCAGTATTTAAACAGTGTGTGAAGGGGGGTCAGTATTTACAGTGTGTGGGGGGGTCAGTATTTACATAGTGTGTTGGGGGGGTCAGTATTTCCACAGTGTGTGGGGGGGTCAGTATTTTCACAGAGTATGGGGCGGTCAGTATTTACACAGTGTGTGTGGGGGGGGTCAGTATTTACACAGTGTGTGGGGCGGGGGTCAGTATTTACACAGTGTGTGGGGGGGTCAGTATTTACAGTGTGTGGGGGGGGGTCAGTATTTACACAGTGTGTGGGGGGTTCAGTATTTTCACAGTGTGTGTGTGGGGTGGGGTCAGTATTTACACAGTGTGTGGGGGGGTCAGTATTTACAGTGTGGGGGGGGTCAGTATTTCCACAGTGTGTGGGGGGGGTCAGTATTTCCACAGTGTGTGGGGGGGGGGTCAGTATTTACACAGTGTGTGGGGGGGTCAGTATTTACACAGTGTGTGTGGGGGTGTCAGTATTTACACAGTGTGTGGGGGGGGTCAGTATTTACAGTGTGTGGGGCGGTCAGTATTTACACAGTGTGGGGTGGGGGTCGAGTATTTTCACACTGTGTGTGGGGGGGGGTCAGTATTTACACAGTGTGTGGGGGGTGGCAGTATTTACATAGTGTGTGTGTGGGGTCAGTATTTACACAGTGTGGGGTGGGGGTCAGTATTTTCACACTGTGTGTGGGGGGGGTCAGTATTTACACAGTGTGGGGGGGGTCAGTATTTACACAATGTGTGGGGGGGTCAGTATTTACACAGTGTGTGTGGGGGGGTCAGTATTTAACAGTGTGTGTGGGGGGGTCAGTATTTACACAGTGTGTGGGGGGTACAGTATTTACACAGTGTGTGGGGGGGGCAGTATTTACAGTGTGGGGGGGGTCAGTATTTACACAGTGTGTGGGGGGGTCAGTATTTCCACAGTGTGTGGGGGGGTCAGTATTTACACAGAGTATGGGGCGGTCAATATTTACACAGTGTGTGGGGGGGTCAGTATTTACACAGTGTGTGTGGGGGGGGGGTCAGTATTTACACAGTGTGTGGGGGGGGTCAGTATTTACAGTGTGTGGGGGGGGGTCAGTATTTACACAGTGTGTGGGGGGTTCAGTATTTTCACAGTGTGTGTGTGGGGGGGGGTCAGTATTTACACACTGTGTGGGGGGGGTCAGTATTTACACAGTGTGTGGGGGGTCAGTATTTACACAGTGTGTGGGGGGGTCAGTATTTACAGTGTGTGGGTCAGTATTTATACAATGTGTGGGGGGGTCCAGTATTTACACAGTGTGGGGGGGGTCAGTATTTACACAGTGTGTGGGGGGGGTCAGTGTTTACACAGTGTGTGGTGGGGGGGTCAGTATTGACACAGTGTGTGGGGCGGTCAGTATTTACACAGTGTGTGTGCCTAGGGGGGGGGTCAGTATTTACACAGTGTGTGGGGGGTCAGTATTTATACAGTGTGTGGGGGGGGTCAGTATTTACACAGTGTGTGGGGGCGGGTCAGTATTTACACAGTGTGTGGGGGGGTCAGTATTTATACAGTGTGTGGGGGGGGTCCAGTATTTACACAGTGTGTGGGGGGGGGTCAGTATTTACACAGTGTGTGGGGGGTCAGTATTTACAGTTTTTGGGGGGGGGTCAGTATTTACACAGTGTGTGGGGGGTTCAGTATTTTCACAGTGTGTGTGTGGGGAGGGTCAGTATTTACACAGTGTGTGGGGGGGTCAGTATTTATACAGTGTGTGGGGGGGGGGTCAGTATTTACACAATGTGTGGGGGGTTCAGTATTTACACAGTGTGTGTGGGAGGGGTCAGTATTTACAGTGTGTGGGGGGTGGTCAGTATTTACACAGTGTGTGGGGGGTCAGTATTTACACAGTGTGTGGGTGGGGGGGTCAGTGTTTACACAGTGTGTGGGGGGGGCTCAGTTTTTACACAGTGTGTGGGGGGGTTCAGTGTTTACACAGTGTGGGCGGGGGTCAGTATTTACACAGTGTGTGTGGGGGGGTCAGTATTTACACAGTGTGTGGGGGGTCAGTATTTACACAGTGTGTGGGGGGGGGTCAGTATTTACACAGTGTGGGGAGGGGGTCAGTATTTACACAGTGTGTGGGGGGTCAGTATTTACACAGTGTGTGGGGGGGGTCAGTATTTACACAGTGTGGGGGGGTCAGTATTTACACAGTGTGGGGGGGGTGGTCAGTATTTACACAGTGTGGGGGGGGGTCAGTATTTACACAGTATGTATGAGGGGGGTCAGTATTTACACAGTGTGGGGGGGTCAGTATTTACACAGTGTGTAGGGGGGTCAGTATTTACACAGTGTGTGGGGGGGTCAGTATTTACACAGTGTGGGGGGGGCTCAGTTTTTACACAGTGTGTGGGGGGGGTCAGTGTTTACACAGTGTGGGCGGGTGTCAGTATTTACACAGTGTGTGGGGGGGGGTCAGTATTTATACAGTGTGTGGGGGGTCAGTATTTACACAGTGTGTGGAGGGGTCAGTATTTACACAGTGTGTGGGTGGGGGGGGTCAGTATTTACACAGTGTGTGGGGGGGGCGGTCAGTATTTACACAGTGTGTGGGGGGTCAGTATTTACACAGTGTGTGAGGGGGTCAGTATTTACACAGTGTGTGGGGGGGGTCAGTATTTACACGTGTGGGGGGGGGTCAGTATTTACACGTGTGGGGGGGGGTCAGTATTTACACTGTGTGTGGGGGGGTCAGTATTTACACAGTGTGTGGGAGGGGGGTCAGTATTTACACAGTGTGAAGGGGAGTCAGTATTTACACAGTGTGTGGGGGGGGTCAGTATTTACACAGTGTGTGGGGGGGATCAGTATTTACACAGTGTGTGGGGGGGGGTCAGTATTTACACAGTGTGTGGGAGGGGGGTCAGTATTTACACAGTGTGAAGGGGGGTCAGTATTTACACAGTGTGTGGGGGGGGTCAGTATTTACACAGTGTGTGGGGGGGTCAGTATTTACAGTGTGTGGGGGGGACGTCAGTATTTACACAGTGTGTGAGGGGGGGTCAGTATTTACACAGTGTGGGGGGGTCAGTATTTACACAGTGTGGGGGGGGTCAGTATTTACAGTGTGTGGGGGGGGTCAGTATTTATACAGTGTGTGGGGGGGTCAGTATTAACACAGTGTGTGGGGGGTTCAGTATTTACACAGTGTGTGTGGGGGGGGGTCAGTATTTACACAGTATGAGGGGGGGGTCAGTATTTACAGTGTGTGGGGGGGGCGTCAGTATTTACACAGTGTGTGAGGGGGGGTCAGTATTTACACAGTGTGGGGGGGTCAGTATTTACACAGTGTGGGGGGGGTCAGTATTTACAGTGTGTGGGGGGTGTCAGTATTTACACAGTGTGTGTGGGGGGGTCAGTATTTAAACAGTGTGTGAAGGGGGGTCAGCATTTACACAGTGTGTGGGGGGGGGGGGTCAGTATTTAAACAGTGTGTGAAGGGGGGTCAGTATTTACAGTGTGTGGGGGGGGTCAGTATTTACATGGTGTGTTGGGGGGGTCAGTATTTCCACAGTGTGTGGGGGGGATCAGTATTTACACAGTGTGTGGGGCGGGGGTCAGTATTTACACAGTGTGTGGGGCGGGGGTCAGTATTTACACAGTGTGTGTGGGGGGGGTCAGTATTTACACAGTGTGTGGGGCGGGGGTCAGTATTTACACAGTGTGTGGGGGGGTCAGTATTTACAGTGTGTGGGGGGGGGGTCAGTATTTACACAGTGTGTGGGGGGTTCAGTATTTTCACAGTGTGTGTGTGGGGTGGGGTCAGTATTTACACAGTGTGTGGGTGGGGGGGGTCAGTGTTTACACAGTGTGGGCGGGGGTCAGTATTTACACAATGTGCGTGTGGGGGGGCTCAGTTTTTACACAGTGTGTAGGGGGGGTCAGTATTTACAGTGTGGGGGGGGTCAGTATTTACACAGTGTGTGGGGGGGGTCAGTATTTCCACAGTGTGTGGGGGGGGGTCAGTATTTACACAGAGTATGGGGCGGTCAGTATTTACACAGTGTGTGGGGGGGGTCAGTATTTACACAGTGTGTGTGGGGGGGGGTCAGTATTTACACAGTGTGTGGGGGGGGGGGTCAGTATTTACAGTGTGTGGGGGGGGTCAGTATTTACACAGTGTGTGGGGGGTTCAGTATTTTCACAGTGTGTGTGTGGGGGGGGGGTCAGTATTTACACAGTGTGTGGGGGGGGTCAGTATTTACACAGTGTGTGGGGGGGGGGGTCAGTATTTACACAATGTGTGTGTGGGGGGGCTCAGTTTTTACACAGTGTGTGGGGGAGGGGGGGTCAGTGTTTACACAGTGTGGGCGGGGGTCAGTATTTACACAGTGTGTGTGGGGGGGGTCAGTATTTACACAGTGTGTGGGGGGTTAGTATTTTTTACAGTGTGTGGGGGGGTCAGTATTTACACAGTGTGTGGGGGGGGTCAGTATTTACACGTGTGGGGGGGGGGTCAGTATTTACACAGTGTGTGGGGGGTCAGTATTTACACAGTATGTATGGGGGGGGGTCAGTATTTACACAGTGTGGGGGCGTCAGTATTTACACCGTGTGTGGGGGGGTCAGTATTTACACAGTGTGTGGGGGGGTCAGTATTTACACAGTGTGGGGGGGGTCAGTATTTACAGTGTGGGGGGGGGTCAGTATTTACAGTGTGTGGGGGCATCAGTATTTACACAGTGTGTGGGGGGGTCAGTATTTGCACAGTGTGTGTGGGGAGGGGGTCAGTATTTACACAGTGTCTGGGGGGGTCAGTATTTACAGTGTGTGTGGGGGCGGTCAGTATTTACACAGTGTGTGGGGGGGGGGGTCAGTGTTTACACAGTGTGGGCGGGGGTCAGTATTTACACAATGTGTGTGTGGGGGGGCTCAGTTTTTACACAGTGTGTAGGGGGGGTCAGTATTTACAGTGTGGGGGGGGTCAGTATTTACACAGTGTGTGGGGGGGGTCAGTATTTCCACAGTGTGTGGGGGGGGGTCAGTATTTACACAGAGTATGGGGCGGTCAGTATTTACACAGTGTGTGGGGGGGGTCAGTATTTACACAGTGTGTGGGGGGTTCAGTATTTACACAGTGTGTGTGGGAGGGGTCAGTATTTACAGTGTGTGGGGGGTGGTCAGTATTTACACAGTGTGTGGGGGGGTCAGTATTTACACAGTGTGTGGGTGGGGGGGTCAGTGTTTACACAGTGTGTGGGGGGGGCTCAGTTTTTACACAGTGTGTGGGGGGGTTCAGTGTTTACACAGTGTGGGCGGGGGTCAGTATTTACACAGTGTGTGTGGGGGGGGTCAGTATTTACACAGTGTGTGGGGGGTCAGTATTTACACAGTGTGTGGGGGGGATCAGTATTTACACAGTGTGGGGGGAGGGGGTCAGTATTTACACAGTGTGTGGGGGTCAGTATTTACACAGTGTGTGGGGGGGGTCAGTATTTACACAGTGTGGGGGGGGTCAGTATTTACACAGTGTGTGGGGGGGGTGGTCAGTATTTACACAGTGTCGGGGGGGTCAGTATTTACACAGTATGTATGGAGGGGGGTCAGTATTTACACAGTGTGGGGGGGTCAGTATTTACACCGTGTGTAGGGGGGTCAGTATTTACGCAGTGTGTGGGGGGGTCAGTATTTACACAGTGTGGGGGGGCTCAGTTTTTACACAGTGTGTGGGGGGGGTCAGTGTTTACACAGTGTGGGCGGGTGTCAGTATTTACACAGTGTGTGGGGGGGGTCAGTATTTACACAGTGTGTGGGGGGTCAGTATTTACACAGTGTGTGGGGGGGTCAGTATTTACACAGTGTGTGGGTGGGGGGGGGTCAGTATTTACACAGTGTGTGTGTGGGGGGGGTCAGTATTTACACAGTGTGTGGGGGGTCAGTATTTACACAGTGTGTGGGGCGGTCAGTATTTACACAGTGTGTGGGGGGGGTCAGTATTTACACAGTGTGTGTGGGGGGGGTCAGTATTTACACAGTGTGTGGGGGGGGGGGTCAGTATTTACACAGTGTGTGGGGGGTCACTATTTACACAGTGTGTGAGGGGGTCAGTATTTACACAGTGTGTGGGGGGGGTCAGTATGTACACGTGTGGGGCGGGGTCAGTATTTACACGTGTGGGGGGGGTCAGTATTTACACAGTGTGTGGGGGGGTCAGTATTTACACAGTGTGTGGGAGGGGGGTCAGTATTTACACAGTGTGAAGGGGGGTCAGTATTTACACAGTGTGTGGGGGGGGTCAGTATTTACACAGTGTGTGGGGGTGATCAGTATTTACACAGTGTGTGGGGGGGGGTCAGTATTTACACAGTGTGTGGGAGGGGGGTCAGTATTTACACAGTGTGAAGGGGGGTCAGTATTTACACAGTGTGTGGGGGGGGTCAGTATTTACACAGTGTGTGGGGGGGGTCAGTATTTACAGTGTGTGGGGGGGCGTCAGTATTTACACAGTGTGTGAGGGGGGGTCAGTATTTACACAGTGTGGGGGGGTCAGTATTTACACAGTGTGGGGGGGGTCAGTATTTACAGTGTGTGGGGGGGGTCAGTATTTATACAGTGTGTGGGGGGGGGGTCAGTATTAACACAGTGTGTGGGGCGTTCAGTATTTACACAGTGTGTGTGGGGGGGGGTCAGTATTTACACAGTATGGGGGGGGGTCAGTATTTACAGTGTGTGGGGGGGCGTCAGTATTTACACAGTGTGTGAGGGGGGGTCAGTATTTACACAGTGTGGGGGGGTCAGTATTTACACAGTGTGGGGGGGTCAGTATTTACAGTGTGTGGGGGGTGTCAGTATTTACACAGTGTGTGGGGGGGGTCAGTATTTAAACAGTGTGTGAAGGGGGGTCAGTATTTACACAGTGTGTGGAGGGGGGTCAGTATTTAAACAGTGTGTGAAGGGGGGTCAGTATTTACAGTGTGTGGGGGGGGTCAGTATTTACATAGTGTGTTGGGGGGGTCAGTATTTCCACAGTGTGTGGGGGGGGTCAGTATTTACACAGTGTATGGGGCGGTCAGTATTTACACAGTGTGTGTGGGGGGGGTCAGTATTTACACAGTGTGTGGGGCGGGGGTCAGTATTTACACAGTGTGTGGGGGGGTCAGTATTTACAGTGTGTGGGGGGGGTCAGTATTTACACAGTGTGTGGGGGGTTCAGTATTTTCACAGTGTGTGTGTGGGGTGGGGTCAGTATTTACACAGTGTGTGGGGGGGTCAGTATTTACAGTGTGGGGGGGGGTCAGTATTTACACAGTGTGTGGGGGGGGGTCAGTATTTCCACAGTGTGTGGGGGGGGGGTCAGTATTTACACAGAGTATGGGGCGGTCAATATTTACACAGTGTGTGGGGGGGTCAGTATTTACACAGTGTGTGTGGGGGGGGGGTCAGTATTTACACAGTGTGTGGGGGGGTCAGTATTTACAGTGTGTGGGGGGGATCAGTATTTACACAGTGTGTGGGGGGTTCAGTATTTTCACAGTGTGTGTGTGGTGGGGGTCAGTATTTACACACTGTGTGGGGGGGGGGTCAGTATTTACACAGTGTGTGGGGGGGTCAGTATTTACACAGTGTGTGGGGCGTCAGTATTTACAGTGTGTGGGGGGAGGGGGTCAGTATTTACACAGTGTGGGGGGGGTCAGTATTTACACAGTGTGTGGGGGTGGTGGTCAGTATTTACACAGTGTGGGGGGGGTCAGTATTTACACAGTATGTATGGAGGGGGGTCAGTATTTACACAGTGTGTGGGGGGGTCAGTATTTACACAGTGTGGGGGGGCTCAGTTTTTACACAGTGTGTGGGGGGGGTCAGTGTTTACACAGTGTGGGCGGGTGTCAGTATTTACACAGTGTGTGGGGGGGGTCAGTATTTACACAGTGTGTGGGGGGTCAGTATTTACACAGTGTGTGGGGGGGTCAGTATTTACACAGTGTGTGGTGGGGGGGGGTCAGTATTTACACAGTGTGTGTGTGGGGGGGGTCAGTATTTACACAGTGTGTGGGGGGTCAGTATTTACACAGTGTGTGGGGCGGTCAGTATTTACACAGTGTGTGGGGGGGGTCAGTATTTACACAGTGTGTGTGGGGGGGGTCAGTATTTACACAGTGTGTGGGGGGGGGGTCAGTATTTACGCAGTGTGTGGGGGGTCAGTATTTACACAGTGTGTGAGGGGGTCAGTATTTACACAGTGTGTGGGGGGGGTCAGTATGTACACGTGTGGGGCGGGGTCAGTATTTACACGTGTGGGGGGGGTCAGTATTTACACAGTGTGTGGGGGGGTCAGTATTTACACAGTGTGTGGGAGGGGGGTCAGTATTTACACAGTGTGAAGGGGGGTCAGTATTTACACAGTGTGTGGGGGGGGTCAGTATTTACAGTGTGTGGGGGGGGCGTCAGTATTTACACAGTGTGTGAGGGGGGGTCAGTATTTACACAGTGTGGGGGGGTCAGTATTTACACAGTGTGGGGGGGGTCAGTATTTACAGTGTGTGGGGGGGGTCAGTATTTATACAGTGTGTGGGGGGGGTCAGTATTAACACAGTGTGTGGGGGGTTCAGTATTTACACAGTGTGTGTGGGGGGGGTCAGTATTTACACAGTATGGGGGGGGGTCAGTATTTACAGTGTGTGGGGGGGGCGTCAGTATTTACACAGTGTGTGAGGGGGGGTCAGTATTTACACAGTGTGGGGGGGTCAGTATTTACACAGTGTGGGGGGGGTCAGTATTTACAGTGTGTGGGGGGTGTCAGTATTTACACAGTGTGTGGGGGGGGTCAGTATTTAAACAGTGTGTGAAGGGGGGTCAGTATTTACACAGTGTGTGGGGGGGGTCAGTATTTAAACAGTGTGTGAAGGGGGGTCAGTATTTACAGTGTGTGGGGGGGGTCAGTATTTACATAGTGTGTTGGGGGGGTCAGTATTTCCACAGTGTGTGGGGGGGGTCAGTATTTACACAGAGTATGGGGCGGTCAGTATTTACACAGTGTGTGTGGGGGGGGTCAGTATTTACACAGTGTGTGGGGCGGGGGTCAGTATTTACACAGTGTGTGGGGGGGTCAGTATTTACAGTGTGTGGGGGGGGGTCAGTATTTACACAGTGTGTGGGGGGTTCAGTATTTTCACAGTGTGTGTGTGGGGTGGGGTCAGTATTTACACAGTGTGTGGGGGGGTCAGTATTTACAGTGTGGGGGGGGTCAGTATTTCCACAGTGTGTGGGGGGGGTCAGTATTTCCACAGTGTGTGGGGGGGGGGTCAGTATTTACACAGAGTATGGGGCGGTCAATATTTACACAGTGTGTGGGGGGGTCAGTATTTACACAGTGTGTGTGGGGGGGGGTCAGTATTTACACAGTGTGTGGGGGGGGTCAGTATTTACAGTGTGTGGGGGGGGGTCAGTATTTACACAGTGTGTGGGGGGTTCAGTATTTTCACAGTGTGTGTGTGGGGGGGGGTCAGTATTTACACACTGTGTGGGGGGGGTCAGTATTTACACAGTGTGTGGGGGGGTCAGTATTTACAGTGTGTGGGTCAGTATTTATACAATGTGTGGGGGGGTCAGTATTTACACAGTGTGGGGGGGGTCAGTATTTACACAGTGTGTGGGGGGGGGTCAGTGTTTACACAGTGTGTGGGGGGGGGGTCAGTATTGACACAGTGTGTGGGGCGGTCAGTATTTACACAGTGTGTGTGCCTAGGGGGGGGGTCAGTATTTACACAGTGTGTGGGGGGGTCAGTATTTACACAGTGTGTGGGGGGGGGTCAGTATTTACACAGTGTGTGGGGGGGTCAGTATTTATACAGTGTGTGGGGGGGGTCAGTATTTACACAGTGTGTGGGGGGGGGTCAGTATTTACACAGTGTGTGGGGGGTCAGTATTTACAGTTTTTGGGGGGGGGGTCAGTATTTACACAGTGTGTGGGGGGTTCAGTATTTTCACAGTGTGTGTGTGGGGAGGGTCAGTATTTACACAGTGTGTGGGGGGGTCAGTATTTATACAGTGTGTGGGGGGGGGGGTCAGTATTTACACAGTGTGTGGGGGGTTCAGTATTTACACAGTGTGTGTGGGAGGGGTCAGTATTTACAGTGTGTGGGGGGTGGTCAGTATTTACACAGTGTGTGGGGGGGTCAGTATTTACACAGTGTGTGGGTGGGGGGGTCAGTGTTTACACAGTGTGTGGGGGGGGCTCAGTTTTTACACAGTGTGTGGGGGGGTTCAGTGTTTACACAGTGTGGGCGGGGGTCAGTATTTACACAGTGTGTGTGGGGGGGTCAGTATTTACACAGTGTGTGGGGGGTCAGTATTTACACAGTGTGTGGGGGGGGGTCAGTATTTACACAGTGTGGGGGGGTCAGTATTTACACAGTGTGTGGGGGGGGGTCAGTATTTACACAGTGTGGGGGGGTCAGTATTTACACAGTGTGTGGGGGGGGTGGTCAGTATTTACACAGTGTGGGGGGGGTCAGTATTTACACAGTATGTATGGAGGGGGGTCAGTATTTACACAGTGTGGGGGGGTCAGTATTTACACCGTGTGTAGGGGGGTCAGTATTTACACAGTGTGTGGGGGGGTCAGTATTTACACAGTGTGGGGGGGCTCAGTTTTTACACAGTGTGTGGGGGGGGTCAGTGTTTACACAGTGTGGGCGGGTGTCAGTATTTACACAGTGTGTGGGGGAGGGTCAGTATTTACACAGTGTGTGGGGGGTCAGTATTTACACAGTGTGTGGAGGGGTCAGTATTTACACAGTGTGTGGGTGGGGGGGGTCAGTATTTACACAGTGTGTGGGGGGGGGGGTCAGTATTTACACAGTGTGTGGGGGGTCAGTATTTACACAGTGTGTGAGGGGGTCAGTATTTACACAGTGTGTGGGGGGGGTCAGTATTTACACGTGTGGGGGGGGGTCAGTATTTACACGTGTGGGGGGGGTCAGTATTTACACTGTGTGTGGGGGGGTCAGTATTTACACAGTGTGTGGGAGGGGGGTCAGTATTTACACAGTGTGAAGGGGAGTCAGTATTTACACAGTGTGTGGGGGGGGTCAGTATTTACACAGTGTGTGGGGGGGGATCAGTATTTACACAGTGTGTGGGGGGGGGTCAGTATTAACACAGTGTGTGGGGGGTTCAGTATTTACACAGTGTGTGTGGGGGGGGTCAGTATTTACACAGTATGAGGGGGGGGGTCAGTATTTACAGTGTGTGGGGGGGGCGTCAGTATTTACACAGTGTGTGAGGGGGGGTCAGTATTTACACAGTGTGGGGGGGGCAGTATTTACACAGTGTGGGGGGGGTCAGTATTTACAGTGTGTGGGGGGTGTCAGTATTTACACAGTGTGTGTGGGGGGGTCAGTATTTAAACAGTGTGTGAAGGGGGGTCAGCATTTACACAGTGTGTGGGGGGGGGGTCAGTATTTAAACAGTGTGTGAAGGGGGGTCAGTATTTACAGTGTGTGGGGGGGGTCAGTATTTACATAGTGTGTTGGGGGGGTCAGTATTTCCACAGTGTGTGGGGGGGATCAGTATTTACACAGAGTATGGGGCGGGGGTCAGTATTTACACAGTGTGTGGGGCGGGGGTCAGTATTTACACAGTGTGTGGGGCGGGGGTCAGTATTTACACAGTGTGTGTGGGGGGGGTCAGTATTTACACAGTGTGTGGGGCGGGGGTCAGTATTTACACAGTGTGTGGGGCGGGGGTCAGTATTTACACAGTGTGTGTGGGGGGGGTCAGTATTTACACAGTGTGTGGGGCGGGGGTCAGTATTTACACAGTGTGTGGGGGGGTCAGTATTTACAGTGTGTGGGGGGGGGGTCAGTATTTACACAGTGTGTGGGGGGTTCAGTATTTTCACAGTGTGTGTGTGGGGTGGGGTCAGTATTTACACAGTGTGTGGGGGGGGGGGGTCAGTGTTTACACAGTGTGGGCGGGGGTCAGTATTTACACAATGTGCGTGTGGGGGGGCTCAGTTTTTACACAGTGTGTAGGGGGGGTCAGTATTTACAGTGTGGGGGGGGTCAGTATTTACACAGTGTGTGGGGGGGGTCAGTATTTCCACAGTGTGTGGGGGGGGGTCAGTATTTACACAGAGTATGGGGCGGTCAGTATTTACACAGTGTGTGGGGGGGGTCAGTATTTACACAGTGTGTGTGGGGGGGGGTCAGTATTTACACAGTGTGTGGGGGGGGGGGGTCAGTATTTACAGTGTGTGGGGGGGGTCAGCATTTACACAGTGTGTGGGGGGTTCAGTATTTTCACAGTGTGTGTGTGGGGGGGGGGTCAGTATTTACACAGTGTGTGGGGGGGGTCAGTATTTACACAGTGTGTGGGGGGGGGTCAGTATTTACACAATGTGTGTGTGGGGGGGCTCAGTTTTTACACAGTGTGTGGGGGGGGGGTCAGTGTTTACACAGTGTGGGCGGGGGTCAGTATTTACACAGTGTGTGTGGGGGGGGTCAGTATTTACACAGTGTGTGGGGGGTCAGTATTTTTTACAGTGTGTGGGGGGGTCAGTATTTACACAGTGTGTGGGGGGGGTCAGTATTTACACGTGTGGGGGGGGGGTCAGTATTTACACAGTGTGTGGGGGGTCAGTATTTACACAGTATGTATGGGGGGGGGTCAGTATTTACACAGTGTGGGGGGGTCAGTATTTACACCGTGTGTGGGGGGGTCAGTATTTACACAGTGTGTGGGGGGGTCAGTATTTACACAGTGTGGGGGGGTCAGTATTTACAGTGTGGGGGGGGGGGTCAGTATTTACAGTGTGTGGGGGCATCAGTATTTACACAGTGTGTGGGGGGGTCAGTATTTGCACAGTGTGTGTGGGGAGGGGGTCAGTATTTACACAGTGTCTGGGGGGGTCAGTATTTACAGTGTGTGTGGGGGCGGTCAGTATTTACACAGTGTGTGGGGGGGGGTCAGTGTTTACACAGTGTGGGCGGGGGTCAGTATTTACACAATGTGTGTGTGGGGGGGCTCAGTTTTTACACAGTGTGTAGGGGGGGTCAGTATTTACAGTGTGGGGGGGTCAGTATTTACACAGTGTGTGGGGGGGGTCAGTATTTCCACAGTGTGTGGGGGGGGGTCAGTATTTACACAGAGTATGGGGCGGTCAGTATTTACACAGTGTGTGGGGGGGGTCAGTATTTACACAGTGTGTGTGGGGGGGGTCAGTATTTACACAGTGTGTGGGGGGGGGGTCAGTATTTACAGTGTGTGGGGGGGGTCAGTATTTACACAGTGTGTGGGGGGTTCAGTATTTTCACAGTGTGTGTGTGGGGGGGGGTCAGTATTTACACAGTGTGTGGGGGGGGTCAGTATTTACACAGTGTGTGGGGGGGGGGTCAGTATTTACACAATGTGTGTGTGGGGGGGCTCAGTTTTTACACAGTGTGTGGGGGGGGGGGGTCAGTGTTTACACAGTGTGGGCGGGGGTCAGTATTTACACAGTGTGTGTGGGGGGGGTCAGTATTTACACAGTGTGTGGGGGGTCAGTATTTTTTACAGTGTGTGGGGGGGTCAGTATTTACACAGTGTGGGGGGGGGTCAGTATTTACACGTGTGGGGGGGGGTCAGTATTTACACAGTGTGTGGGGGGTCAGTATTTACACAGTATGTATGGGGGGGAGGTCAGTATTTACACAGTGTGGGGGGGTCAGTATTTACACCGTGTGTGGGGGGGTCAGTATTTACACAGTGTGTGGGGGGGTCAGTATTTACACAGTGTGGGGGGGGTCAGTATTTACAGTGTGGGGGGGGTCAGTATTTACAGTGTGTGGGGGGATCAGTATTTACACAGTGTGTGGGGGGGTCAGTATTTGCACAGTGTGTGTGGGGAGGGGGTCAGTATTTACACAGTGTCTGGGGGGGTCAGTATTTACAGTGTGTGTGGGGGCGGTCAGTATTTACACAGTGTGGGGTGGGGGTCAGTATTTACACACTGTGTGGGGGGGGGTCAGTATTTACAGTGTGTGTGTGGGGGGTCAGTATTTACACAGTGTGTGGGGAGGGGGTCAGTATTTACACAGTGTGTGTGGGGGGTCAGTATTTACACAGTGTGTTGGGGGGTCAGTATTTACACAGTGTGTGGGGGGGTCAGTATTTACACAGTGTGTGTGTGGGGGGGGGGGGTCAGTATTTACACAGTGTCGGGGGGTCAGTATTTACACAGTGTGTGGGGGGTTCAGTATTTACACAGTCTGTGTGTGTGGGGTGGGGGGTCAGTATTTACGCAGTGTGTGTGGGGGTTCAGTATTTACACAGTGTGTGGGGGGGGTCAGTATTTACACAGTGTGTGGGTGGGGGGGTCAGTATTTACACAGTGTGTGTGGGGGGGTCAGTATTTACACAGTGTGTGTGGGGGGGTCAGTATTTACACAGTGTGTGGGGGTCAGTATTTACAGTGTGTGTGTGGGGGGGTCAGTATTTACACAGTGTGCGGTGGGGGTCAGTATTTTCACACTGTGTGGGGGGGGTCAGTATTTACAGTGTGTGTGGGGGGGGTCAGTATTTACAAAGTGTGTGTGGGGGGGTTAGTATTTACACAGTGTGGGGGGGGTCAGTATTTACACAGTGTGTGGGGGGGTCAGTATTTACACAGTGTGTGTGGGGGGGTCAGTATTTACACAGTGTGTGGGGGGGGTCAGTATTTACAGTGTATGTGGGGGGGGGTCAGTATTTACACAGTGTGGGGTGGGGGTCAGTATTTACACACTGTGTGGGGGGTGTCAGAATTTACAGTATGTGTGGGGGGGTCAGTATTTACACAGTGTGGGGGGGGTTCAGTATTTACAGTGTGTGGTTCAGTATTTATACAGTGTGTGGGGGGGTCAGTATTTACACAGTGTGTGGGGGGGTCAGTATTTACACAGTGTGTGGGGTGGGGGGTCAGTATTTACACAGTGTGGGGTGGGGGTCAGTATTTACACACTGTGTGGGGGGGGGTCAGTATTTACAGTGTGTGTGTGGGGGGTCAGTATTTACACAGTGTGTGGGGAGGGGGTCAGTATTTACACAGTGTGTGTGGGGGGTCAGTATTTACACAGTGTGTTGGGGGGTCAGTATTTACACAGTGTGTGGGGGGGTCAGTATTTACACAGTGTGTGTGTGGGGGGGGGTCAGTATTTACACAGTGTCGGGGGGTCAGTATTTACACAGTGTGTGGGGGGTTCAGTATTTACACAGTCTGTGTGTGTGGGGTGGGGGGTCAGTATTTACGCAGTGTGTGTGGGGGTTCAGTATTTACACAGTGTGTGGGGGGGGTCAGTATTTACACAGTGTGTGGGTGGGGGGGTCAGTATTTACACAGTGAGTGTGGGGGGGTCAGTATTTAAACAGTGTGTGTGGGGGGTCAGTATTTACACAGTGTGTGGGGGTCAGTATTTACAGTGTGTGTGTGGGGGGGTCAGTATTTACACAGTGTGCGGTGGGGGTCAGTATTTTCACACTGTGTGGGGGGGGTCAGTATTTACAGTGTGTGTGGGGGGGGTCAGTATTTACAAAGTGTGTGTGGGGGGGTTAGTATTTACACAGTGTGTGGGGGGGTCAGTATTTACACAGTGTGTGTGGGGGGGTCAGTATTTACACAGTGTGTGGGGGGGGTCAGTATTTACAGTGTATGTGGGGGGGGGTCAGTATTTACACAGTGTGGGGTGGGGGTCAGTATTTACACACTGTGTGGGGGGTGTCAGAATTTACAGTGTGTGTGGGGGGGTCAGTATTTACACAGTGTGGGGGGGGTTCAGTATTTACAGTGTGTGGTTCAGTATTTATACAGTGTGTGGGGGGGTCAGTATTTACACAGTGTGTGGGGGGTCAGTATTTACACAGTGTGTGGGGTGGGGGGTCAGTATTTACACAGTGTGTGGGGCGGTCAGTATTTACACAGTGTGTGGGGGGTCAGTATTTACACAGTGTGTGGGGCGGTCAGTATTTACACAGTGTGTGGGGGGGGTCAGTATTTACACAGTGTGTGGGGGTCAGTATTTACACAATGTGTGGGGGGGGTCAGTATTTACACAGTGTGTGTGGGGGGGGTCAGTATTTACACAGTGTGTCGGGGGGGGGGTCAGTATTTACACAGTGTGTGGGGGGGTCAGTATTTACAGTGTGTGGGGGGGGGTCAGTATTTACACAATGTGTGGGGGGTACAGTATTTTCACAGTGTGTGTGTGGGGAGGGTCAGTTTTTACACAGTGTGTGGGGGGGGGTCAGTGTTTACACAGTGTGTGGGGGGTCAGTATTTACACAGTGTGTGGGAGGTCAGTATTTACACAGTGTGTCGGGGGGGTCAGTATTTACACAGTGTGGGGGGAGGGGGTCAGTATTTACACAGTGTGTGGGGGGGGTCAGTATTTACACAGTGTGGGGGGGTCAGTATTTACACAGTATGTATGGGGGGGGTCAGTATTTACACAGTGTGGGGGGGTCAGTATTTACACCGTGTGTAGTGGGGTCAGTATTTACACAGTGTGTGGGGGGGTCAGTATTTACACAGTGTGGGGGGGGGTCAGTATTTACAGTGTGTGGGCGGATCAGTATTTACACAGTGTGTGTGGGGGGTGGTCAGTATTTACACAGTGTGTGGGGGGGGTCAGTATTTACACAGTGTGTGGGTGGGGGGGGTCAGTATTTACACAATGTGTGTGTGGGGGGGGCTCAGTTTTTACACAGTGTGTGGGGGGGGGTTAGTGTTTACACAGTGTGGGCGGGGGTCAGTATTTACACAGTGTGTGTGTGGGGGGTCAGTATTTACACAGTGTGTGGGGGGGTCAGTATTTACACAGTGTGTGGGTGGGGGGGGTCAGTATTTACACAATGTGTGTGTGGGGGGGGGCTCAGTTTTTACACAGTGTGTGTGGGGGGGTCAGTATTTACACAGTGTGTGGGGGGGGGGTCAGTATTTACACAGTGTGGGGGGGGGGGTCAGTATTTACACAGTATGTATGGGGGGGGCAGTATTTACACAGTGTGGGGGGGTCAGTATTTACACAGTGTGTGGGGGGGGGTCAGTATTTACACAGTGTGTGGGGGGTCAGTATTTACACAGTGTGTGGGGGGAGTCAGTATTTACACAGTGTGTGGGGGTCAGTATTTACACAGTACGTATGGGGGGGGTCAGTATTTACACAGTGTGGGGGGGTCAGTATTTACACCGTGTGTGTGGGGGTCAGTATTTACAGTGTGGGGGGGGGTCAGTATTTACAGTGTGTGGGGGGATCAGTATTTACACAGTGTGTGTGGGGGGGGGGTCAGTATTTACACAGTGTGTGGGGGGGTCAGTATTTACAGTGTGTGTGGGGGCGGTCAGTATTTACACAGTGTGGGGAGGGGGTCAGTATTTACACACTGTGTGGGGGGGGTCAGTATTTACAGTGTGTGTGTGGGGGGTCAGTATTTACACAGTGTGTGAGGGGGTCAGTATTTACACAGTGTGTGGGGGGGGTCAGTATGTACACGTGTGGGGCGGGGTCAGTATTTACACGTGTGGGGGGGGTCAGTATTTACACAGTGTGTGGGGGGGTCAGTATTTACACAGTGTGTGGGAGGGGGGTCAGTATTTACACAGTGTGAAGGGGGGTCAGTATTTACACAGTGTGTGGGGGGGGTCAGTATTTACACAGTGTGTGGGGGTGATCAGTATTTACACAGTGTGTGGGGGGGGGTCAGTATTTACACAGTGTGTGGGAGGGGGGTCAGTATTTACACAGTGTGAAGGGGGGTCAGTATTTACACAGTGTGTGGGGGGGGTCAGTATTTACACAGTGTGTGGGGGGGGTCAGTATTTACAGTGTGTGGGGGGGGCGTCAGTATTTACACAGTGTGTGAGGGGGGGTCAGTATTTACACAGTGTGGGGGGGTCAGTATTTACACAGTGTGGGGGGGGTCAGTATTTACAGTGTGTGGGGGGGGTCAGTATTTATACAGTGTGTGGGGGGGGTCAGTATTAACACAGTGTGTGGGGGGTTCAGTATTTACACAGTGTGTGTGGGGGGGGTCAGTATTTACACAGTATGGGGGGGGGGTCAGTATTTACAGTGTGTGGGGGGGGCGTCAGTATTTACACAGTGTGTGAGGGGGGGTCAGTATTTACACAGTGTGGGGGGGTCAGTATTTACACAGTGTGGGGGGGGTCAGTATTTACAGTGTGTGGGGGGTGTCAGTATTTACACAGTGTGTGGGGGGGGTCAGTATTTAAACAGTGTGTGAAGGGGGGTCAGTATTTACACAGTGTGTGGGGGGGGTCAGTATTTAAACAGTGTGTGAAGGGGGGTCAGTATTTACAGTGTGTGGGGGGGGTCAGTATTTACATAGTGTGTTGGGGGGGTCAGTATTTCCACAGTGTGTGGGGGGGGTCAGTATTTACACAGTGTGGGGGGGTCAGTATTTACACAGTATGTATGGGGGGGTCAGTATTTACACAGTGTGGGGGGGTCAGTATTTACACCGTGTGTAGGGGGGTCAGTATTTACACAGTGTGTGGGGGGGTCAGTATTTACACAGTGTGGGGGGGGGTCAGTATTTACAGTGTGTGGGCGGATCAGTATTTACACAGTGTGTGTGGGGGGTGGTCAGTATTTACACAGTGTGTGGGGGGGGTCAGTATTTACACAGTGTGTGGGTGGGGGGGGTCAGTATTTACACAATGTGTGTGTGGGGGGGGCTCAGTTTTTACACAGTGTGTGGGGGGGGGTTAGTGTTTACACAGTGTGGGCGGGGGTCAGTATTTACACAGTGTGTGTGTGGGGGGTCAGTATTTACACAGTGTGTGGGGGGGTCAGTATTTACACAGTGTGTGGGTGGGGGGGGTCAGTATTTACACAATGTGTGTGTGGGGGGGGGCTCAGTTTTTACACAGTGTGTGTGGGGGGGTCAGTATTTACACAGTGTGTGGGGGGGGGGTCAGTATTTACACAGTGTGGGGGGGGGTCAGTATTTACACAGTATGTATGGGGGGGGCAGTATTTACACAGTGTGGGGGGGTCAGTATTTACACAGTGTGTGGGGGGGGGTCAGTATTTACACAGTGTGTGGGGGGTCAGTATTTACACAGTGTGTGGGGGGGGTCAGTATTTACACAGTGTGTGGGGGTCAGTATTTACACAGTACGTATGGGGGGGGTCAGTATTTACACAGTGTGGGGGGGTCAGTATTTACACCGTGTGTGTGGGGGTCAGTATTTACAGGTTGGGGGGGTGTCAGTATTTACAGTGTGTGGGGGGATCAGTATTTACACAGTGTGTGTGGGGGGGGGTCAGTATTTACACAGTGTGTGGGGGGGTCAGTATTTACAGTGTGTGTGGGGGCGGTCAGTATTTACACAGTGTGGGGAGGGGGTCAGTATTTACACACTGTGTGGGGGGGGTCAGTATTTACAGTGTGTGTGTGGGGGGTCAGTATTTACACAGTGTGTGAGGGGGTCAGTATTTACACAGTGTGTGGGGGGGGTCAGTATGTACACGTGTGGGGCGGGGTCAGTATTTACACGTGTGGGGGGGGTCAGTATTTACACAGTGTGTGGGGGGGTCAGTATTTACACAGTGTGTGGGAGGGGGGTCAGTATTTACACAGTGTGAAGGGGGGTCAGTATTTACACAGTGTGTGGGGGGGGTCAGTATTTACACAGTGTGTGGGGGTGATCAGTATTTACACAGTGTGTGGGGGGGGGTCAGTATTTACACAGTGTGTGGGAGGGGGGTCAGTATTTACACAGTGTGAAGGGGGGTCAGTATTTACACAGTGTGTGGGGGGGGTCAGTATTTACACAGTGTGTGGGGGGGGTCAGTATTTACAGTGTGTGGGGGGGGCGTCAGTATTTACACAGTGTGTGAGGGGGGGTCAGTATTTACACAGTGTGGGGGGGTCAGTATTTACACAGTGTGGGGGGGGTCAGTATTTACAGTGTGTGGGGGGGGTCAGTATTTATACAGTGTGTGGGGGGGGTCAGTATTAACACAGTGTGTGGGGGGTTCAGTATTTACACAGTGTGTGTGGGGGGGGTCAGTATTTACACAGTATGGGGGGGGGTCAGTATTTACAGTGTGTGGGGGGGGCGTCAGTATTTACACAGTGTGTGAGGGGGGGTCAGTATTTACACAGTGTGGGGGGGTCAGTATTTACACAGTGTGGGGGGGGTCAGTATTTACAGTGTGTGGGGGGTGTCAGTATTTACACAGTGTGTGGGGGGGGTCAGTATTTAAACAGTGTGTGAAGGGGGGTCAGTATTTACACAGTGTGTGGGGGGGGTCAGTATTTAAACAGTGTGTGAAGGGGGGTCAGTATTTACAGTGTGTGGGGGGGGGTCAGTATTTACATAGTGTGTTGGGGGGGTCAGTATTTCCACAGTGTGTGGGGGGGGTCAGTATTTACACAGAGTATGGGGCGGTCAGTATTTACACAGTGTGTGTGGGGGGGGTCAGTATTTACACAGTGTGTGGGGCGGGGGTCAGTATTTACACAGTGTATGGGGGGGTCAGTATTTACAGTGTGTGGGGGGGGGTCAGTATTTACACAGTGTGTGGGGGGTTCAGTATTTTCACAGTGTGTGTGTGGGGTCAGTATTTACACAGTGTGTGGGGGGGGTCAGTATTTACAGTGTGTGGGGGGGGCGTCAGTATTTACACAGTGTGTGAGGGGGGGTCAGTATTTACACAGTGTGGGGGGGTCAGTATTTACACAGTGTGGGGGGGGTCAGTATTTACAGTGTGTGGGGGGGGTCAGTATTTATACAGTGTGTGGGGGGGGTCAGTATTAACACAGTGTGTGGGGGGTTCAGTATTTACACAGTGTGTGTGGGGGGGGTCAGTATTTACACAGTATGGGGGGGGGGTCAGTATTTACAGTGTGTGGGGGGGGCGTCAGTATTTACACAGTGTGTGAGGGGGGGTCAGTATTTACACAGTGTGGGGGGGTCAGTATTTACACAGTGTGGGGGGGGTCAGTATTTACAGTGTGTGGGGGGTGTCAGTATTTACACAGTGTGTGGGGGGGGTCAGTATTTAAACAGTGTGTGAAGGGGGGTCAGTATTTACACAGTGTGTGGGGGGGGTCAGTATTTAAACAGTGTGTGAAGGGGGGTCAGTATTTACAGTGTGTGGGGGGGGTCAGTATTTACATAGTGTGTTGGGGGGGGTCAGTATTTCCACAGTGTGTGGGGGGGGTCAGTATTTACACAGAGTATGGGGCGGTCAGTATTTACACAGTGTGTGTGGGGGGGGTCAGTATTTACACAGTGTGTGGGGCGGGGGTCAGTATTTACACAGTGTATGGGGGGGTCAGTATTTACAGTGTGTGGGGGGGTCAGTATTTACACAGTGTGTGGGTGGGGGGGGTCAGTATTTACACAATGTGTGTGTGGGGGGGGGCTCAGTTTTTACACAGTGTGTGTGGGGGGGTCAGTATTTACACAGTGTGTGGGGGGGGGGTCAGTATTTACACAGTGTGGGGGGGGGGTCAGTATTTACACAGTATGTATGGGGGGGGCAGTATTTACACAGTGTGGGGGGGTCAGTATTTACACAGTGTGTGGGGGGGGGTCAGTATTTACACAGTGTGTGGGGGGTCAGTATTTACACAGTGTGTGGGGGGGGTCAGTATTTACACAGTGTGTGGGGGTCAGTATTTACACAGTACGTATGGGGGGGGTCAGTATTTACACAGTGTGGGGGGGTCAGTATTTACACCGTGTGTGTGGGGGTCAGTATTTACAGTGTGGGGGGGGGTCAGTATTTACAGTGTGTGGGGGGATCAGTATTTACACAGTGTGTGTGGGGGGGGGTCAGTATTTACACAGTGTGTGGGGTGGTCAGTATTTACAGTGTGTGTGGGGGCGGTCAGTATTTACACAGTGTGGGGAGGGGGTCAGTATTTACACACTGTGTGGGGGGGGTCAGTATTTACAGTGTGTGTGTGGGGGGTCAGTATTTACACAGTGTGTGAGGGGGTCAGTATTTACACAGTGTGTGGGGGGGGTCAGTATGTACACGTGTGGGGCGGGGTCAGTATTTACACGTGTGGGGGGGGTCAGTATTTACACAGTGTGTGGGGGGGTCAGTATTTACACAGTGTGTGGGAGGGGGGTCAGTATTTACACAGTGTGAAGGGGGGTCAGTATTTACACAGTGTGTGGGGGGGGTCAGTATTTACACAGTGTGTGGGGGTGATCAGTATTTACACAGTGTGTGGGGGGGGGTCAGTATTTACACAGTGTGTGGGAGGGGGGTCAGTATTTACACAGTGTGAAGGGGGGTCAGTATTTACACAGTGTGTGGGGGGGGTCAGTATTTACACAGTGTGTGGGGGGGGTCAGTATTTACAGTGTGTGGGGGGGGCGTCAGTATTTACACAGTGTGTGAGGGGGGGTCAGTATTTACACAGTGTGGGGGGGTCAGTATTTACACAGTGTGGGGGGGGTCAGTATTTACAGTGTGTGGGGGGGGTCAGTATTTATACAGTGTGTGGGGGGGGTCAGTATTAACACAGTGTGTGGGGGGTTCAGTATTTACACAGTGTGTGTGGGGGGGGTCAGTATTTACACAGTATGGGGGGGGGGTCAGTATTTACAGTGTGTGGGGGGGGCGTCAGTATTTACACAGTGTGTGAGGGGGGGTCAGTATTTACACAGTGTGGGGGGGTCAGTATTTACACAGTGTGGGGGGGGTCAGTATTTACAGTGTGTGGGGGGTGTCAGTATTTACACAGTGTGTGGGGGGGGTCAGTATTTAAACAGTGTGTGAAGGGGGGTCAGTATTTACACAGTGTGTGGGGGGGGTCAGTATTTAAACAGTGTGTGAAGGGGGGTCAGTATTTACAGTGTGTGGGGGGGGTCAGTATTTACATAGTGTGTTGGGGGGGTCAGTATTTCCACAGTGTGTGGGGGGGGTCAGTATTTACACAGAGTATGGGGCGGTCAGTATTTACACAGTGTGTGTGGGGGGGGTCAGTATTTACACAGTGTGTGGGGCGGGGGTCAGTATTTACACAGTGTATGGGGGGGTCAGTATTTACAGTGTGTGGGGGGGGGTCAGTATTTACACAGTGTGTGGGGGGTTCAGTATTTTCACAGTGTGTGTGTGGGGTGGGGTCAGTATTTACACAGTGTGTGGGGGGGCAGTATTTACAGTGTGGGGGGGGTCAGTATTTACACAGTGTGTGGGGGGGGTCAGTATTTCCACAGTGTGTGGGGGGGGGGTCAGTATTTACACAGAGTATGGGGCGGTCAATATTTACACAGTGTGTGGGGGGGTCAGTATTTACACAGTGTGTGTGGGGGGGGGTCAGTATTTACACAGTGTGTGGGGGGGGTCAGTATTTACAGTGTGTGGGGGGGGGTCAGTATTTACACAGTGTGTGGGGGGTTCAGTATTTTCACAGTGTGTGTGTGGGGGGGGTCAGTATTTACACACTGTGTGTGGGGGGGTCAGTATTTACACAGTGTGGGGGGGGTCAGTATTTACACAGTGTGTGGGGGGGGGTCAGTGTTTACACAGTGTGTGGGGGGGGGGTCAGTATTGACACAGTGTGTGGGGCGGTCAGTATTTACACAGTGTGTGTGCCTAGGGGGGGGGTCAGTATTTACACAGTGTGTGGGGGGGTCAGTATTTATACAGTGTGTGGGGGGGGTCAGTATTTACACAGTGTGTGGGGGGGGTCAGTATTTACACAGTTTGTGGGGGGGTCAGTATTTATACAGTGTGTGGGGGGGGTCAGTATTTACACAGTGTGTGGGGGGGGGGTCAGTATTTACACAGTGTGTGGGGGGTCAGTATTTACAGTTTTTGGGGGGGGGGTCAGTATTTACACAGTGTGTGGGGGGTTCAGTATTTTCACAGTGTGTGTGTGGGGAGGGTCAGTATTTACACAGTGTGTGGGGGGGTCAGTATTTATACAGTGTGTGGGGGGGGGGGGTCAGTATTTACACAGTGTGTGGGGGGTTCAGTATTTACACAGTGTGTGTGGGAGGGGTCAGTATTTACAGTGTGTGGGGGGTGGTCAGTATTTACACAGTGTGTGGGGGGGTCAGTATTTACACAGTGTGTGGGTGGGGGGGTCAGTGTTTACACAGTGTGTGGGGGGGGCTCAGTTTTTACACAGTGTGTGGGGGGGTTCAGTGTTTACACAGTGTGGGCGGGGGTCAGTATTTACACAGTGTGTGTGGGGGGGGTCAGTATTTACACAGTGTGTGGGGGGTCAGTATTTACACAGTGTGTGGGGGGGGTCAGTATTTACACAGTATGTATGGAGGGGGGTCAGTATTTACACAGTGTGTGGGGGGGGGTCAGTATTTACACAGTGTGGGGGGGTCAGTATTTACACAGTGTGTGGGGGGGGTGGTCAGTATTTACACAGTGTGGGGGGGGTCAGTATTTACACAGTATGTATGGAGGGGGGTCAGTATTTACACAGTGTGGGGGGGTCAGTATTTACACCGTGTGTAGGGGGGTCAGTATTTACACAGTGTGTGGGGGGGTCAGTATTTACACAGTGTGGGGGGGCTCAGTTTTTACACAGTGTGTGGGGGGGGTCAGTGTTTACACAGTGTGGGCGGGTGTCAGTATTTACACAGTGTGTGGGGGGGGGTCAGTATTTACACAGTGTGTGGGGGGTCAGTATTTACACAGTGTGTGGAGGGGTCAGTATTTACACAGTGTGTGGGTGGGGGGGGGTCAGTATTTACACAGTGTGTGGGGGGGGGGTCAGTATTTACACAGTGTGTGGGGGGTCAGTATTTACACAGTGTGTGAGGGGGTCAGTATTTACACAGTGTGTGGGGGGGGGTCAGTATTTACACGTGTGGGGGGGGGTCAGTATTTACACTGTGTGTGGGGGGGTCAGTATTTACACAGTGTGTGGGAGGGGGGTCAGTATTTACACAGTGTGAAGGGGAGTCAGTATTTACACAGTGTGTGGGGGGGGTCAGTATTTACACAGTGTGTGGGGGGGGATCAGTATTTACACAGTGTGTGGGGGGGGGTCAGTATTAACACAGTGTGTGGGGGGTTCAGTATTTACACAGTGTGTGTGGGGGGGGTCAGTATTTACACAGTATGAGGGGGGGGGTCAGTATTTACAGTGTGTGGGGGGGGCGTCAGTATTTACACAGTGTGTGAGGGGGGGTCAGTATTTACACAGTGTGGGGGGGGCAGTATTTACACAGTGTGGGGGGGGTCAGTATTTACAGTGTGTGGGGGGTGTCAGTATTTACACAGTGTGTGTGGGGGGGTCAGTATTTAAACAGTGTGTGAAGGGGGGTCAGCATTTACACAGTGTGTGGGGGGGGGGTCAGTATTTAAACAGTGTGTGAAGGGGGGTCAGTATTTACAGTGTGTGGGGGGGGTCAGTATTTACATAGTGTATTGGGGGGGTTAGTATTTCCACAGTGTGTGGGGGGGATCAGTATTTACACAGAGTATGGGGCGGGGGTCAGTATTTACACAGTGTGTGGGGCGGGGGTCAGTATTTACACAGTGTGTGGGGCGGGGGTCAGTATTTACACAGTGTGTGTGGGGGGGGTCAGTATTTACACAGTGTGTGGGGCGGGGGTCAGTATTTACACAGTGTGTGGGGGGGTCAGTATTTACAGTGTGTGGGGGGGGGGTCAGTATTTACACAGTGTGTGGGGGGTTCAGTATTTTCACAGTGTGTGTGTGGGGTGGGGTCAGTATTTACACAGTGTGTGGGGGGGGGGGGTCAGTGTTTACACAGTGTGGGCGGGGGTCAGTATTTACACAATGTGCGTGTGGGGGGGCTCAGTTTTTACACAGTGTGTAGGGGGGGTCAGTATTTACAGTGTGGGGGGGTCAGTATTTACACAGTGTGTGGGGGGGGTCAGTATTTCCACAGTGTGTGGGGGGGGTCAGTATTTACACAGAGTATGGGGCGGTCAGTATTTACACAGTGTGTGGGGGGGGTCAGTATTTACACAGTGTGTGTGGGGGGGGGTCAGTATTTACACAGTGTGTGGGGGGGGGGGTCAGTATTTACAGTGTGTGGGGGGGGTCAGCATTTACACAGTGTGTGGGGGGTTCAGTATTTTCACAGTGTGTGTGTGGGGGGCGGTCAGTATTTACACAGTGTGTGGGGGGGGTCAGTATTTACACAGTGTGTGGGGGGGGGGGGTCAGTATTTACACAGTGTGTGGGGGGGGGGTCAGTATTTACAGTGTGTGGGGGGGGTCAGCATTTACACAGTGTGTGGGGGGTTCAGTATTTTCACAGTGTGTGTGTGGGGGGGGTCAGTATTTACACAGTGTGTGGGGGGTCAGTATTTTTTACAGTGTGTGGGGGGGTCAGTATTTACACAGTGTGTGGGGGGGGTCAGTATTTACACGTGTGGGGGGGGTCAGTATTTACACAGTGTGTGGGGGGTCAGTATTTACACAGTATGTATGGGGGGGGTCAGTATTTACACAGTGTGGGGGGGTCAGTATTTACACCGTGTGTGGGGGGGTCAGTATTTACACAGTGTGTGGGGGGGTCAGTATTTACACAGTGTGGGGGGGGTCAGTATTTACAGTGTGGGGGGGGGTCAGTATTTACAGTGTGTGGGGGCATCAGTATTTACACAGTGTGTGGGGGGGTCAGTATTTGCACAGTGTGTGTGGGGAGGGGGTCAGTATTTACACAGTGTCTGGGGGGGTCAGTATTTACAGTGTGTGTGGGGGCGGTCAGTATTTACACAGTGTGTGGGGGGGGGGTCAGTGTTTACACAGTGTGGGCGGGGGTCAGTATTTACACAATGTGTGTGTGGGGGGGCTCAGTTTTTACACAGTGTGTAGGGGGGGTCAGTATTTACAGTGTGGGGGGGGTCAGTATTTACACAGTGTGTGGGGGGGGTCAGTATTTCCACAGTGTGTGGGGGGGGGTCAGTATTTACACAGAGTATGGGGCGGTCAGTATTTACACAGTGTGTGGGGGGGGTCAGTATTTACACAGTGTGTGTGGGGGGGGTCAGTATTTACACAGTGTGTGGGGGGGGGGGTCAGTATTTACAGTGTGTGGGGGGGGTCAGTATTTACACAGTGTGTGGGGGGTTCAGTATTTTCACAGTGTGTGTGTGGGGGGGGTCAGTATTTACACAGTGTGTGGGGGGGGTCAGTATTTACACAGTGTGTGGGGGGGGGGTCAGTATTTACACAATGTGTGTGTGGGGGGGCTCAGTTTTTACACAGTGTGTGGGGGGGGGGGGTCAGTGTTTACACAGTGTGGGCGGGGGTCAGTATTTACACAGTGTGTGTGGGGGGGGTCAGTATTTACACAGTGTGTGGGGGGTCAGTATTTTTTACAGTGTGTGGGGGGGTCAGTATTTACACAGTGTGGGGGGGGGTCAGTATTTACACGTGTGGGGGGAGGTCAGTATTTACACAGTGTGTGGGGGGTCAGTATTTACACAGTATGTATGGGGGGGGGGTCAGTATTTACACAGTGTGGGGGGGTCAGTATTTACACCGTGTGTGGGGGGGTCAGTATTTACACAGTGTGTGGGGGGGTCAGTATTTACACAGTGTGGGGGGGGTCAGTATTTACAGTGTGGGGGGGGTCAGTATTTACAGTGTGTGGGGGGATCAGTATTTACACAGTGTGTGGGGGGGTCAGTATTTGCACAGTGTGTGTGGGGAGGGGGTCAGTATTTACACAGTGTCTGGGGGGGTCAGTATTTACAGTGTGTGTGGGGGCGGTCAGTATTTACACAGTGTGGGGTGGGGGTCAGTATTTACACACTGTGTGGGGGGGGGTCAGTATTTACAGTGTGTGTGTGGGGGGTCAGTATTTACACAGTGTGTGGGGAGGGGGTCAGTATTTACACAGTGTGTGTGGGGGGTCAGTATTTACACAGTGTGTTGGGGGGTCAGTATTTACACAGTGTGTGGGGGGGTCAGTATTTACACAGTGTGTGTGTGGGGGGGGGGTCAGTATTTACACAGTGTCGGGGGGTCAGTATTTACACAGTGTGTGGGGGGTTCAGTATTTACACAGTCTGTGTGTGTGGGGTGGGGGGTCAGTATTTACGCAGTGTGTGTGGGGGTTCAGTATTTACACAGTGTGTGGGGGGGGTCAGTATTTACACAGTGTGCGGTGGGGGTCAGTATTTTCACACTGTGTGGGGGGGGTCAGTATTTACAGTGTGTGTGGGGGGGGTCAGTATTTACAAAGTGTGTGTGGGGGGGTTAGTATTTACACAGTGTGGGGGGGGTCAGTATTTACACAGTGTGTGGGGGGGTCAGTATTTACACAGTGTGTGTGGGGGGGTCAGTATTTACACAGTGTGTGGGGGGGGTCAGTATTTACAGTGTATGTGGGGGGGGGTCAGTATTTACACAGTGTGGGGTGGGGGTCAGTATTTACACACTGTGTGGGGGGTGTCAGAATTTACAGTATGTGTGGGGGGGTCAGTATTTACACAGTGTGGGGGGGGTTCAGTATTTACAGTGTGTGGTTCAGTATTTATACAGTGTGTGGGGGGGTCAGTATTTACACAGTGTGTGGGGGGGTCAGTATTTACACAGTGTGTGGGGTGGGGGGTCAGTATTTACACAGTTTGGGGTGGGGGTCAGTATTTACACACTGTGTGGGGGGGGGTCAGTATTTACAGTGTGTGTGTGGGGGGTCAGTATTTACACAGTGTGTGGGGAGGGGGTCAGTATTTACACAGTGTGTGTGGGGGGTCAGTATTTACACAGTGTGTTGGGGGGTCAGTATTTACACAGTGTGTGGGGGGGTCAGTATTTACACAGTGTGTGTGTGGGGGGGGGGGTCAGTATTTACACAGTGTCGGGGGGTCAGTATTTACACAGTGTGTGGGGGGTTCAGTATTTACACAGTCTGTGTGTGTGGGGTGGGGGGTCAGTATTTACGCAGTGTGTGTGGGGGTTCAGTATTTACACAGTGTGTGGGGGGGGTCAGTATTTACACAGTGTGTGGGTGGGGGGGTCAGTATTTACACAGTGAGTGTGGGGGGGTCAGTATTTAAACAGTGTGTGTGGGGGGGTCAGTATTTACACAGTGTGTGGGGGTCAGTATTTACAGTGTGTGTGTGGGGGGGTCAGTATTTACACAGTGTGCGGTGGGGGTCAGTATTTTCACACTGTGTGGGGGGGGTCAGTATTTACAGTGTGTGTGGGGGGGGTCAGTATTTACAAAGTGTGTGTGGGGGGGTTAGTATTTACACAGTGTGGGGGGGGTCAGTATTTACACAGTGTGTGGGGGGGTCAGTATTTACACAGTGTGTGTGGGGGGGTCAGTATTTACACAGTGTGTGGGGGGGGTCAGTATTTACAGTGTATGTGGGGGGGGGTCAGTATTTACACAGTGTGGGGTGGGGGTCAGTATTTACACACTGTGTGGGGGGTGTCAGAATTTACAGTGTGTGTGGGGGGGTCAGTATTTACACAGTGTGGGGGGGGTTCAGTATTTACAGTGTGTGGTTCAGTATTTATACAGTGTGTGGGGGGGTCAGTATTTACACAGTGTGTGGGGGGTCAGTATTTACACAGTGTGTGGGGTGGGGGGTCAGTATTTACACAGTGTGTGGGGCGGTCAGTATTTACACAGTGTGTGGGGGGTCAGTATTTACACAGTGTGTGGGGCGGTCAGTATTTACACAGTGTGTGGGGGGGGTCAGTATTTACACAGTGTGTGGGGGGTCAGTATTTACACGATGTGTGGGGGGGGTCATTATTTACACAGTGTGTGTGGGGGGGGTCAGTATTTACACAGTGTGTCGGGGGGGGGTCAGTATTTACACAGTGTGTGGGGGGGTCAGTATTTACAGTGTGTGGGGGGGGGTCAGTATTTACACAATGTGTGGGGGGTACAGTATTTTCACAGTGTGTGTGTGGGGAGGGTCAGTTTTTACACAGTGTGTGGGGGGGGGGGGTCAGTGTTTACACAGTGTGTGGGGGGTCAGTATTTACACAGTGTGTGGGAGGTCAGTATTTACACAGTGTGTGGGGGGGGTCAGTATTTACACAGTGTGGGGGGAGGGGGTCAGTATTTACACAGTGTGTGGGGGGGTCAGTATTTACACAGTGTGGGGGGGTCAGTATTTACACAGTATGTATGGGGGGGGTCAGTATTTACACAGTGTGGGGGGGTCAGTATTTACACCGTGTGTAGGGGGGTCAGTATTTACACAGTGTGTGGGGGGGTCAGTATTTACACAGTGTGGGGGGGGTCAGTATTTACAGTGTGTGGGCGGATCAGTATTTACACAGTGTGTGGGGGGGGTCAGTATTTACACAGTGTGTGTGGGGGGTGGTCAGTATTTACACAGTGTGTGGGGGGGGTCAGTATTTACACAGTGTGTGGGTGGGGGGGGTCAGTATTTACACAATGTGTGTGTGGGGGGGGCTCAGTTTTTACACAGTGTGTGGGGGGGGTTAGTGTTTACACAGTGTGGGCGGGGGTCAGTATTTACACAGTGTGTGTGTTTGGGGTCAGTATTTACACAGTGTGTGGGGGGGTCAGTATTTACACAGTGTGTGGGTGGGGGGGGTCAGTATTTACACAATGTGTGTGTGGGGGGGGGCTCAGTTTTTACACAGTGTGTGTGGGGGGGGTCAGTATTTACACAGTGTGTGGGGGGGGGGGTCAGTATTTACACAGTGTGGGGGGGGGGTCAGTATTTACACAGTATGTATGGGGGGGGCAGTATTTACACAGTGTGGGGGGGTCAGTATTTACACAGTGTGTGGGGGGGGGTCAGTATTTACACAGTGTGTGGGGGGTCAGTATTTACACAGTGTGTTGGGGGGGTCAGTATTTACACAGTGTGGGGGGGTCAGTATTTACACAGTACGTATGGGGGGGGTCAGTATTTACACAGTGTGGGGGGGTCAGTATTTACACCGTGTGTGTGGGGGTCAGTATTTACAGTGTGGGGGGGGGTCAGTATTTACAGTGTGTGGGGGGATCAGTATTTACACAGTGTGTGTGGGGGGGGGTCAGTATTTACACAGTGTGTGGGGGGGTCAGTATTTACAGTGTGTGTGGGGGCGGTCAGTATTTACACAGTGTGGGGAGGGGGTCAGTATTTACACACTGTGTGGGGGGGGTCAGTATTTACAGTGTGTGTGTGGGGGGTCAGTATTTACACAGTGTGTGGGGAGGGGGTCAGTATTTACACAGTGTGTGTGGGGGGTCAGTATTTACACAGTGTGTGGGGGGGTCAGTATTTACACAGTGTGTGGTTGGGGGGGTCAGTATTTACACAGTGTGTGTGTGGGGGGGTCAGTATTTACACAGTGTGGCGGGGTCAGTATTTACACAGTGTGTGGGGGGTTCAGTATTTACACAGTCTGTGTGTGTGGGGGGGGGGTCAGTATTTACGCAGTGTGTGTGGGGGTTCAGTATTTACACAGTGTGTGGGGGGGGGTCAGTATTTACAGTGTGTGTGTGGGGGTCAGTATTTACAGTGTGTGTGTGGGGGGGTCAGTATTTACACAGTGTGGGGTGGGGGTCAGTATTTTCACACTGTGTGGGGGGTCAGTATTTACACAGTGTGTGGGGGGGTCAGTATTTACACAGTGTGTGGGGGGGGCGTCAGTATTTACACAGTGTGTGGGGCGGTCAGTATTTACACAGTGTGTGGGGGGGGGGTCAGTATTTACACAGTGTGTGGGGGGTCAGTATTTACACAGTGTGTGGGGGGGGTCAGTATTTACACAGTGTGTGGGGGGTCAGTATTTACACAGTGAGTGGGGGGAGGTCAGTATTTACACAGTGTGGGGGGGGTTCAGTATTTACAGTGTGTGGTTCAGTATTTATACAGTGTGTGGGGGGGTCAGTATTTACACAGTGTGTGGGGGGTCAGTATTTACACAGTGTGTGGGGTGGGGGGTCAGTATTTACACAGTGTGTGGGGCGGTCAGTATTTACACAGTGTGTGGGGGGTCAGTATTTACACAGTGTGTGGGGCGGTCAGTATTTACACAGTGTGTGGGGGGGGTCAGTATTTACACAGTGTGTGGGGGGTCAGTATTTACACGATGTGTGGGGGGGGTCATTATTTACACAGTGTGTGTGGGGGGGGTCAGTATTTACACAGTGTGTCGGGGGGGGGTCAGTATTTACACAGTGTGTGGGGGGGTCAGTATTTACAGTGTGTGGGGGGGGGTCAGTATTTACACAATGTGTGGGGGGTACAGTATTTTCACAGTGTGTGTGTGGGGAGGGTCAGTTTTTACACAGTGTGTGGGGGGGGGGGGTCAGTGTTTACACAGTGTGTGCGGGGTCAGTATTTACACAGTGTGTGGGAGGTCAGTATTTACACAGTGTGTGGGGGGGGTCAGTATTTACACAGTGTGGGGGGAGGGGGTCAGTATTTACACAGTGTGTGGGGGGGGTCAGTATTTACACAGTGTGGGGGGGTCAGTATTTACACAGTATGTATGGGGGGGGTCAGTATTTACACAGTGTGGGGGGGTCAGTATTTACACCGTGTGTAGGGGGGTCAGTATTTACACAGTGTGTGGGGGGGTCAGTATTTACACAGTGTGGGGGGGGTCAGTATTTACAGTGTGTGGGCGGATCAGTATTTACACAGTGTGTGGGGGGGGTCAGTATTTACACAGTGTGTGTGGGGGGTGGTCAGTATTTACACAGTGTGTGGGGGGGGTCAGTATTTACACAGTGTGTGGGTGGGGGGGGTCAGTATTTACACAATGTGTGTGTGGGGGGGGCTCAGTTTGTACACAGTGTGTGGGGGGGGTTAGTGTTTACACAGTGTGGGCGGGGGTCAGTATTTACACAGTGTGTGTGTGGGGGGTCAGTATTTACACAGTGTGTGGGGGGGTCAGTATTTACACAGTGTGTGGGTGGGGGGGGTCAGTATTTACACAATGTGTGTGTGGGGGGGGGCTCAGTTTTTACACAGTGTGTGTGGGGGGGGTCAGTATTTACACAGTGTGTGGGGGGGGGGGTCAGTATTTACACAGTGTGGGGGGGGGTTCAGTATTTACACAGTATGTATGGGGGGGGCAGTATTTACACAGTGTGGGGGGGTCAGTATTTACACAGTGTGTGGGGGGGGGTCAGTATTTACACAGTGTGTGGGGGGTCAGTATTTACACAGTGTGTTGGGGGGGTCAGTATTTACACAGTGTGGGGGGGTCAGTATTTACACAGTACGTATGGGGGGGGTCAGTATTTACACAGTGTGGGGGGGTCAGTATTTACACCGTGTGTGTGGGGGTCAGTATTTACAGTGTGGGGGGGGGTCAGTATTTACAGTGTGTGGGGGGATCAGTATTTACACAGTGTGTGTGGGGGGGGGTCAGTATTTACACAGTGTGTGGGGGGGTCAGTATTTACAGTGTGTGTGGGGGCGGTCAGTATTTACACAGTGTGGGGAGGGGGTCAGTATTTACACACTGTGTGGGGGGGGTCAGTATTTACAGTGTGTGTGTGGGGGGTCAGTATTTACACAGTGTGTGGGGAGGGGGTCAGTATTTACACAGTGTGTGTGGGGGGTCAGTATTTACACAGTGTGTGGGGGGGTCAGTATTTACACAGTGTGTGGTTGGGGGGGTCAGTATTTACACAGTGTGTGTGTGGGGGGGTCAGTATTTACACAGTGTGGCGGGGTCAGTATTTACACAGTGTGTGGGGGGTTCAGTATTTACACAGTCTGTGTGTGTGGGGGGGGGGTCAGTATTTACGCAGTGTGTGTGGGGGTTCAGTATTTACACAGTGTGTGGGGGGGGGTCAGTATTTACAGTGTGTGTGTGGGGGTCAGTATTTACAGTGTGTGTGTGGGGGGGTCAGTATTTACACAGTGTGGGGTGGGGGTCAGTATTTTCACACTGTGTGGGGGGTCAGTATTTACACAGTGTGTGGGGGGGTCAGTATTTACACAGTGTGTGGGGGGGGCGTCAGTATTTACACAGTGTGTGGGGCGGTCAGTATTTACACAGTGTGTGGGGGGGGGGTCAGTATTTACACAGTGTGTGGGGGGTCAGTATTTACACAGTGTGTGGGGGGGGTCAGTATTTACACAGTGTGTGGGGGGTCAGTATTTACACAGTGAGTGGGGGGAGGTCAGTATTTACACAGTGTTTGGGGGGTTCAGTATTTACACAGTGTGTGGGGGGTCAGTATTTACACAGTGTGTGTGGGGAGGGTCAGTATTTACACAGTGTGTGGGGGGTGGTCAGTATTTACACAGTGTTTGGGGGGTTCAGTATTTACACAGTGTGTGGGGGGTCAGTATTTACACAGTGTGTGTGGGGAGGGTCAGTATTTACACAGTGTGTGGGGGGTGGTCAGTATTTACACAGTGTGTGGGGCGGGTCAGTATTTACACAGTGTGTGGGTGGGGGGGGTCAGTATTTACACAATGTGTGTGTGGGGGGGCTCAGTTTTTACACAGTGTGTGGTGGGGGTCAGTATTTACACAGTGTGGGCGGGGGTCAGTATTTACACAGTGTGTGTGGGGGGGGGTCAGTATTTACAGTGTGGGGGGGGGTTCAGTATTTACACAGTGTGTGGGGGGGGGTCAGTATTTACACAGTGTGGGGGGGGGTCAGTATTTACACAGTATGTATGGGGGGGGGGTCAGTATTTTTACAGTGTGGGGGGTCAGTATTTACACCGTGTGTGGGGGGGTCAGTATTTACACAGTGTGGGGGGGGTCAGTATTTACAGTGTGTGGGGGATCAGTATTTACACAGTGTGGGGGGGTCAGTATTTACACAGTGTGTGTGGGGGGGGTCAGTATTTACACAGTGTGTGGGGGGGGTCAGTATTTACACAGTGTGTGTGGGGGGGGGTCAGTATTTACACAGTGTGTGGGGGGGGTCAGTATTTACACAGTGTGTGGGGGCATCAGTATTTACACAGTGTGGGGGGGGGGTCAGTATTTACACAGTGTGTGTGGGGAGGGGTCAGTATTTACACAGTGTAGGGGGGAGTCAGTATTTACACAGTGTGTGGGGGGGGGGTTCAGTATTTACACAGTGTGTGGGGGGAGTCAGTATTTACACAGTGTGTGTGGGGGGGGGTCAGTATTTACACAGTGTGTGGGGGGGGGTCAGTATTTACACAGTGTGTGGGGGCATCAGTATTTACACAGTGTGGGGGGGGGGTCAGTATTTACACAGTGTGTGTGGGGAGGGGTCAGTATTTACACAGTGTAGGGGGGAGTCAGTATTTACACAGTGTGTGGGGGGGGGTTCAGTATTTACACAGTGTGTGGGGGGAGTCAGTATTTACACAGTGTGTGTGGGGGGGTCAGTATTTACACAGTGTGGGGGGGGGGGGTCAGTATTTACAGTGTGTGTGGGGGCGGTCAGTATTTACACAGTGTGTGTGTGGGGGGGGTCAGTATTTACAGTGTGTGTGTGGGGGGGTCAGTATTTACACAGTGTGTGTGGGGGGGGGTCAGTATTTACAGTGTGTGTGTGGGGGGGTCAGTATTTACACAGTGTGGGGTGGGGGTCAGTATTTACACACTGTGTGGGGGGGGTCAGTATTTACAGTGTGTGTGTGGGGGTCAGTAGTTACACAGTGTGTGGGGGGGGGTCAGTATGTACACAGTGTGTGTGGGGGATCAGTATTTACACAGTGTGTGGGGGGGTCAGTATTTACACAGTGTGTGGTTGGGGGGGTCAGTATTTACACAGTGTGTGTGTGGGGGGGTCAGTATTTGCACAGTGTGGGGGGGGGTCAGTATTTACACAGTGTGTGGGGGGTTCAGTATTTACACAGTGTGTGTGTGTGGGGGGGGTCAGTATTTACGCAGTGTGTGTGGGGGTTCAGTATTTACACAGTGTGTGGGGGGGGGTCAGTATTTACACAGTGTGTGTGGGGGGGGTCAGTATTTACACAGTGTGTGGGGGTTCAGTATTTACACAGTGTGTGGGGGGGGTCAGTATTTACAGTGTGTGGGGCGGTCAGTATTTACACAGTGTGGGGTGGGGGTCAGTATTTTCACACTGTGTGTGGGGGGGGGGTCAGTATTTACAGAGTGTGTGGGGGGGGGTCAGTATTTACACAGTGTGTGTGGGGGTCAGTATTTACACAGTGTGGGGTGGGGGTCAGTATTTTCACACTGTGTGTGGGGGGGGTCAGTATTTACACAGTGTGTGTGGGGGGGGTCAGTATTTACACAGTGTGTGGGGGGTCAGTATTTACACAGTATGTGTGGGGGGGGTCAGTATTTACACAGTGTGTGGGGGTTCAGTATTTACACAGTGTGTGGGGGGGGTCAGTATTTACAGTGTGTGGGGCGGTCAGTATTTACACAGTGTGTGGGGGGGGGTCAGTATTTACACAGTGTGGGGGGGGTCAGTATTTACACAGTGTGTGGGGGGGTCAGTATTTACACAGTGTGTGTGGGGGGGTTCGTTATTTACACAGTGTATGGGGGGGGTCAGTATTTACAGTGTATGTGGGGGGGGTCAGTATTTACACAGTGTGGGGTGGGGTCAGTATTTACACACTGTGTGGGGGGGGGTCAGTATTTACACAGTGTGGGGGGGGGTCAGTATTTACACAGTGTGTGGGGGGTCAGTATTTACAGTGTGTGGGTCAGTATTTACACAGTGTGTGGGGGGTCAGTATTTACACAGTGTGTGGGGGGGTCAGTATTTACACAGTGTGTGGGGGGGGGTCAGTATTTACACAGTGTGTCGGGGGGGTCAGTATTTACACAGCGTGGGGGGGGTCAGTATTTACACAGTGTGTGGGTGGGGGGGTCAGTATTTACACAATGTGTGTGTGGGGGGGGGGGTCAGTATTTACACAGTGTGGCGGGGGGGTCAGTATTTACACAGCGTGGGGGGGGTCAGTATTTACACAGTGTGTGGGTGGGGGGGTCAGTATTTACACAATGTGTGTGTGGGTGGGGGGGTCAGTATTTACACAGTGTGTGTGGGGGGGCTCAGTTTTTACACAGTGTGTGGGGGGGGTCAGTGTTTGCACAGTGTGTGGGGGGATCAGTATTTACACAGTGTGGGGGGAGGGGGTCAGTATTTACACAGTGTGTGGGGGGGGGGGTCAGTATTTTTAATAAGTGTGGGGGGGTCAGTATTTACACAGTATGTATGGGGGGGGGTCAGTATTTACACAGTGTGGGGGGGTCAGTATTTACACCGTGTGTAGGGGGGTCAGTATTTACACAGTGTGTGGGGGGGATCAGTATTTACACAGTGTGTGGGGGGGGTCAGTATTTACACAGTGTGTGTGGGTGGGGGGGTCAGTATTTACACAGTGTGTGGGGGGGGGTTCAGTATTTACACAGTGTGTGGGGGGGGTCAGTA
This sequence comes from Pristiophorus japonicus, assembly GCF_044704955.1. Taxonomy (NCBI): domain Eukaryota; kingdom Metazoa; phylum Chordata; class Chondrichthyes; family Pristiophoridae; genus Pristiophorus; species Pristiophorus japonicus. The sequence continues at coordinate 31,231 of NW_027250848.1, read as the reverse complement.
TTTACACAGTGTGTGTGGGGGGGTCAGTATTTACGCAGTATGGTGGGGGGTCAATATTTACAGTGTGTGTGGGGGCGGTCAGTATTTACACAGTGTGTGTGTGGGGGGCGGTCAGTATTTACACAGTGTGTGTGGGGGGGGTCAGTATTTACAGTGTGTGTGTGGGGGGGTCAGTATTTACACAGTGTGGTGGGGGGTCAATATCTACAGTGTGTGTGGGGGCGGTCAGTATTTACACAGTGTGTGTGTGGGGGGCGGTCAGTATTTACACAGTGTGTGTGGGGGGGGGTCAGTATTTACAGTGTGTGTGTGGGGGGGGTCAGTATTTACACAGTGTGGGGTGGGGGTCAGTATTTACACACTGTCTGGGGGGGGTCAGTATTTACAGTGTGTGTGTGGGGGGTCAGTATTTACACAGTGTGTGGGGGGGTCAGTATTTACACAGTGTGTGGTTGGGGGGTTCAGTATTTACACAGTGTGTGTGTGGGGGGGGGGTCAGTATTTACGCAGTGTGTGTGGGGGGGTCAGTATTTACACAGTGTGGGGGGGGTCAGTATTTACACAGTGTGTGGGGGGTTCAGTATTTACACAGTGTGTGTGTGGGGGGGGGTCAGTATTTACGCAGTGTGTGTGGGGGTTCAGTATTTACACAGTGTGTGGGGGGGTCAGTATTTACACAGTGTGTGTGGGGGGGGTCAGTATTTACACAGTGTGTGGGGGTTCAGTATTTATACAGTGTGTGGGGGGGGGGGTCAGTATTTACAGTGTGTGAGGCGGTCAGTATTTACACAGTGTGGGGTGGGGGTCAGTATTTTCACACTGTGAGTGGGGGGGGGTCAGTATTTACACAGTGTGTGGGGGGGGTCAGTATTTACACAGTGTGTGTGGGGGTCAGTATTTACACAGTGTGGGGTGGGGGTCAGTATTTTCACACTGTGTGTGGGGGGGGGTCAGTATTTACACAGTGTGTGCGGGGGGGGTCAGTATTTACAGTGTGGGGGGGTCAGTATTTACACCGTGTGTAGGGGGGTCAGTATTTACACAGTGTGTGTGGGGGTCAGTATTTACACAGTGTGGGGGGGGGGTCAGTATTTACAGTGTGTGGGGGGATCAGTATTTACACAGTGTGTGGGGGGGGTCAGTATTTACACAGTGTGGGGTGGGGGTCAGTATTTTCACACTGTGTGTGGGGGGGGTCAGTATTTACACAGTGTGTGCGGGGGGGGCAGTATTTACACAGTGTGGGGGGGGTCAGTATTTACACAGTGTGTGGGGGGGGGTCAGTATTTACACAGTGTGTGTGTGGGGCGTCAGTATTTACACAGTGTGTGGGGGGGGGGGGTCAGTATTTACACAGTGTGTGTGGGGGGGGGTTCAGTATTTACAGTGTGTGTGGGGGGGGTCAGTATTTCCACAGTGTGTGGGGGGTCAGTATTTCCACAGTGTGTGGGGGGGGGTCAGTATTTACACAGTGTGTGGAGGGGGTCAGTATTTACACAGCGTGTGGGGGGGGTCAGTATTTACACAGTGTGGGGGGAGGGGGTCAGTATTTACACAGTGTGTGGGGGGGGGTCAGTATTTACACAGTGTGGGGGGGTCAGTATTTACACAGTATGTATGGGGGGGGGGTCAGTATTTACACAGTGTGTGTGGGGGTCAGTATTTACACAATGTGGGGGGGGGTCAGTATTTACAGTGTGTGGGGGGATCAGTATTTACACAGTGTGTGGGGGGGGTCAGTATTTACACAGTGTGTGGGGGGGGTCAGTATTTACAGTGTGTGTGGGGGGGTCAGTATTTACACAGTGTGTGGGGGTTCAGTATTTACAGTGTGTGGGTCAGTATTTATACAGTGTGTGGGGGGGGTCAGTATTTACAGTGTGTGGGGCAGTCAGTATTTACACAGTGTGGGGTGGGGGTCAGTATTTTCACACTGTGTGTGGGGGGGGGTCAGTATTTACACAGTGTGTGGGGGGGGGGTCAGTATTTACACAGTGTGTGGGGGGGGGTCAGTATTTACACAGTGTGTGGGGGGTTCAGTATTTACACAGTGTGTGGGGGGGGTCAGTATTTACAGTGCGCGGGGCGGTCAGTATTTACACAGTGTGTGGGTGGGGGTCAGTATTTTCACACTGTGTGTGGGGGGGGTCAGTATTTACACAGTGTGTGCGGGGGGGGGTCAGTATTTACACAGTGTGGGGGGGTCAGTATTTACACAGTGTGTGGGGCGGTCAGTATTTACACAGTGTGTGGGTGGGGGTCAGTATTTTCACACTGTGTGTGGGGGGGGTCAGTATTTACACAGTGTGTGCGGGGGGGGGTCAGTATTTACACAGTGTGGGGGGGTCAGTATTTACACAGTGTGTGGGGGGGGTCAGTATTTACACAGTGTGTGTGGGGGGGGTCAGTATTTACACAGTGTGTGAGGGGGGTCAGTATTTACAGTGTATGTGGGGGGGGGGTCAGTATTTACACAGTGTGGGGGGGGTCAGTATTTTCACACTGTGTGTGGGGGGGGTCAGTATTTGCACAGTGTGTGCGGGGGGGGGTCAGTATTTACACAGTGTGGGGGGGGTCAGTATTTACACAGTGTGTGGGGGTGTCAGTATTTACACAGTGTGTGTGGGGGGCGTCAGTATTTACACAGTGTGTGGGGGGGGTCAGTATTTACAGTGTATGTGGGGGGGGTCAGTATTTACACAGTGTGGGGTGGGGTCAGTATTTACACACTGTGTGGGGGGGGTCAGTATTTACACAGTGTGGGGGGGTCAGTATTTACACAGTGTGTGGGGGGGTCAGTATTTACAGTGTGTGGGTCAGTATTTATACAGTGTGTGGGGGGGTCAGTATTTACACAGTGTGTGTGGGGGGGTTCGTTATTTACACAGTGTATGGGGGGGGGTCAGTATTTACAGTGTATGTGGGGGGGGGTCAGTATTTACACAGTGTGGGGTGGGGTCAGTATTTACACACTGTGTGGGGGGGGTCAGTATTTACACAGTGTGGGGGGGGGGTAAGTATTTACACAGTGTGTGGGGGGTCAGTATTTACAGTGTGTGGGTCAGTATTTACACAGTGTGTGGGGGGTCAGTATTTACACAGTGTGTGGGGGGGGTCAGTATTTACAGTGTGTGGGGGGGTCAGTATTTACACAGTGTGTGGGGGGGGGTCAGTATTTACACAGTGTGTCGGGGGGGTCAGTATTTACACAGCGTGGGGGGGGTCAGTATTTACACAGTGTGTGGGTGGGGGGGTCAGTATTTACACAATGTGTGTGTGGTGGGGGGGTCAGTATTTACACAGTGTGTCGGGGGGGTCAGTATTTACACAGCGTGGGGGGGGTCAGTATTTACACAGTGTGTGGGTGGGGGGGTCAGTATTTACACAATGTGTGTGTGGGTGGGGGGGTCAGTATTTACACAGTGTGTGTGGGGGGGCTCAGTTTTTACACAGTGTGTGGGGGGGGTCAGTGTTTACACAGTGTGTGGGGGGATCAGTATTTACACAGTGTGGGGGGAGGGGGTCAGTATTTACACAGTGTGTGGGGGGGGGTCAGTATTTTTAATAAGTGTGGGGGGGTCAGTATTTACACAGTATGTATGGGGGGGGTCAGTATTTACACAGTGTGGGGGGGTCAGTATTTACACCGTGTGTAGGGGGGTCAGTATTTACACAGTGTGTGGGGGGGTCAGTATTTACACAGTGTGGGGGGGGTCAGTATTTACAGTGTGTGGGGGGATCAGTATTTACACAGTGTGTGGGGGGGGTCAGTATTTACACAGTGTGTGTGGGTGGGGGGGTCAGTATTTACACAGTGTGTGGGGGGGGGGGGTTCAGTATTTACACAGTGTGTGGGGGGGGTCAGTATTTACACAGTGTGTGTGGGGGGGTCAGTATTTACACAGTGTGGTGGGGGGTCAATATTTACAGTGTGTGTGGGGGCGGTCAGTATTTACACAGTGTGTGTGTGGGGGGCGGTCAGTATTTACACAGTGTGTGTGGGGGGGGTCAGTATTTACAGTGTGTGTGTGGGGGGGTCAGTATTTACACAGTGTGGTGGGGGGTCAATATTTACAGTGTGTGTGGGGGCGGTCAGTATTTACACAGTGTGTGTGTGGGGGGCGGTCAGTATTTACACAGTGTGTGTGGGGGGGGTCAGTATTTACAGTGTGTGTGTGGGGGGGTCAGTATTTACACAGTGTGGGGTGGGGGTCAGTATTTACACACTGTGTGGGGGGGGTCAGTATTTACAGTGTGTGTGTGGGGGGTCAGTAGTTACACAGTGTGTGGGGGGGGGGGTCAGTATTTACACAGTGTGTGGGGGGGTCAGTATTTACACAGTGTGTGGTTGGGGGGTTCAGTATTTACACAGTGTGTGTGTGGGGGGGGTCAGTATTTACGCAGTGTGTGTGGGGGGGTCAGTATTTACACAGTGTGGGGGGGGTCAGTATTTACACAGTGTGTGGGGGGTTCAGTATTTACACAGTGTGTGTGTGGGGGGGGGGTCAGTATTTACGCAGTGTGTGTGGGGGTTCAGTATTTACACAGTGTGTGGGGGGGTCAGTATTTACACAGTGTGTGTGGGGGGGGTCAGTATTTACACAGTGTGTGGGGGTTCAGTATTTATACAGTGTGTGGGGGGGGGTCAGTATTTACAGTGTGTGAGGCGGTCAGTATTTACACAGTGTGGGGTGGGGGTCAGTATTTTCACACTGTGAGTGGGGGGGGGTCAGTATTTACACAGTGTGTGGGGGGGGTCAGTATTTACACAGTGTGTGTGGGGGTCAGTATTTACACAGTGTGGGGTGGGGGTCAGTATTTTCACACTGTGTGTGGGGGGGGTCAGTATTTACACAGTGTGTGCGGGGGGGGGCAGTATTTACACAGTGTGGGGGGGTCAGTATTTACACCGTGTGTAGGGGGGTCAGTATTTACACAGTGTGTGTGGGGGTCAGTATTTACACAGTGTGGGGGGGGGGTCAGTATTTAAAGTGTGTGGGGGGATCAGTATTTACACAGTGTGTGGGGGGGGTCAGTATTTACACAGTGTGGGGTGGGGGTCAGTATTTTCACACTGTGTGTGGGGGGGGTCAGTATTTACACAGTGTGTGCGGGGGGGGGGCAGTATTTACACAGTGTGGGGGGGGTCAGTATTTACACAGTGTGTGGGGGGGGTCAGTATTTACACAGTGTGTGTGGGGGGCGTCAGTATTTACACAGTGTGTGGGGGGGGTCAGTATTTACAGTGTATGTGGGGGGGGGTCAGTATTTACACAGTGTGGGGTGGGGTCAGTATTTACACACTGTGTGGGGGGGGTCAGTATTTACACAGTGTGGGGGGGGGTCAGTATTTACACAGTGTGTGGGGGGGTCAGTATTTACACAGTGTGTGGGGGGTCAGTATTTACACAGTGTGTGGGGGGGGGGGGTCAGTATTTACACCGTGTGTGGGGGGTCAGTATTTACACAGTGTGTGGGGGGGGGCGTCAGTATTTACACAGTGTGTCGGGGGGGTCAGTATTTACACAGTGTGTGGGGGGGGTCAGTATTTACACAGTGTGTCGGGGGGGTCAGTATTTACACAGTGTGGGGGGGTCAGTATTTACACAGTGTGTGGGTGGGGGGGTCAGTATTTACACAATGTGTGTGTGGGGGGGCTCAGTTTTTACACAGTGTGTGGGGGGGGTCAGTGTTTACACAGTGTGGGCGGGGGTCAGTATTTACACAGTGTGTGTGGGGGGGGGGTTCAGTATTTACAGTGTGTGTGGGGGGGGTCAGTATTTCCACAGTGTGTGGGGGGTCAGTATTTCCACAGTGTGTGGGGGGGGGTCAGTATTTACACTGTGTGTGGAGGGGGTCAGTATTTACACAGCGTGTGGGGGGGGTCAGTATTTACACAGTGTGGGGGGAGGGGGTCAGTATTTACACAGTGTGTGGGGGGGGGTCAGTATTTACACAGTGTGGGGGGGTCAGTATTTACACAGTATGTATGGGGGGGGGTCAGTATTTACACAGTGTGGGGGGGTCAGTATTTACACCGTGTGTAGGGGGGTCAGTATTTACACAGTGTGTGTGGGGGTCAGTATTTACACAGTGTGGGGGGGGGCAGTATTTACAGTGTGTGGGGGGATCAGTATTTACACAGTGTGTGGGGGGGGTCAGTATTTACACAGTGTGTGTGGGGGGGGGGTCAGTATTTACACAGTGTGTGGGGGGGTCAGTATTTACAGTGTGTGTGGGGGCGGTCAGTATTTACACAGTGTGGGGTGGGGGTCAGTATTTACACACTGTGTGGGGGGGGTCAGTATTTACAGTGTGTGTGGGGGGGTCAGTATTTACACAGTGTGTGGGGGTTCAGTATTTACAGTGTGTGGGTCAGTATTTATACAGTGTGTGGGGGGGGTCAGTATTTACAGTGTGTGGGGCGGTCAGTATTTACACAGTGTGGGGTGGGGGTCAGTATTTTCACACTGTGTGTGGGGGGGGGTCAGTATTTACACAGTGTGTGGGGGGGGTCAGTATTTACACAGTGTGTGTGGGGGTCAGTATTTACACAGTGTGGGGTGGGGGTCAGTATTTTCACACTGTGTGTGGGGGGGGTCAGTATTTACACAGTGTGTGTGGGGGGGGGTCAGTATTTACACAGTGTAGGGGGGGTCAGTACTTACACAGTGTGTGGGGGGGTCAGTATTTGCACAGTGTGTGTGGGGGGTCAGTATTTACACAGTGTGTGGGGGTTCAGTATTTACACAGTGTGTGGGGGGGGTCAGTATTTACAGTGCGCGGGGCGGTCAGTATTTACACAGTGTGTGGGTGGGGGTCAGTATTTTCACACTGTGTGTGGGGGGGGGTCAGTATTTACACAGTGTGTGCGGGGGGGGGTCAGTATTTACACAGTGTGGGGGGGTCAGTATTTACACAGTGTGTGGGGCGGTCAGTATTTACACAGTGTGTGGGTGGGGGTCAGTATTTTCACACTGTGTGTGGGGGGGGTCAGTATTTACACAGTGTGTGCGGGGGGGGGTCAGTATTTACACAGTGTGGGGGGGGTCAGTATTTACACAGTGTGTGGGGGGGGTCAGTATTTACACAGTGTGTGTGGGGGGGGTCAGTATTTACACAGTGTGTGAGGGGGGTCAGTATTTACAGTGTATGTGGGGGGGGGGTCAGTATTTACACAGTGTGGGGGGGTCAGTATTTTCACACTGTGTGTGGGGGGGGTCAGTATTTGCACAGTGTGTGCGGGGGGGGGTCAGTATTTACACAGTGTGGGGGGGGGTCAGTATTTACACAGTGTGTGGGTGGGGGGGTCAGTATTTACACAGTGTGTGTGGGGGGCGTCAGTATTTACACAGTGTGTGGGGGGGGTCAGTATTTACAGTGTATGTGGGGGGGGGTCAGTATTTACACAGTGTGGGGTGGGGTCAGTATTTACACACTGTGTGGGGGGGGTCAGTATTTACACAGTGTGGGGGGGGTCAGTATTTACACAGTGTGTGGGGGGGTCAGTATTTACAGTGTGTGGGTCAGTATTTATACAGTGTGTGGGGGGGTCAGTATTTACACAGTGTGTGGGGGGTCAGTATTTACACAGTGTGTGGGGGGGGGGTCAGTATTTACACCGTGTGTGGGGGGGTCAGTATTTACACAGTGTGTGGGGGGGGTCAGTATTTACACAGTGTGTGGGGGGGTCAGTATTTACACAGTGTGTCGGGGGGGTCAGTATTTACACAGTGTGGGGGGGGTCAGTATTTACACAGTGTGTGGGGGGGGTCAGTATTTACAGTGTGTGGGGGGGTCAGTATTTACACAGTGTGTGGGGGGGGGTCAGTATTTACACAGTGTGGGGGGGGTCAGTATTTACACAGTGTGTCGGGGGGGGTCAGTATTTACACAGTGTGTGGGGGTGGTCAGTATTTACACAGTGTGGGGGGGGTCAGTATTTACACAGTGTGTGGGGGGGGGTCAGTATTTACACAGTGTGTGTGGGGGGGGTCAGTATTTACACAGTGTGTGGGGGGTCAGTATTTACACAGTGTGGGCGGGGGTCAGTATTTACACAGTGTGTGTGGGGGGGGGTCAGTATTTACACAGTGTGTGGGGGGGGGTCAGTATTTACACAGCATGTGGGGGGGGTCAGTATTTACACTGTGTGGGGGGAGGGGGTCAGTATTTACACAGTGTGTGGGGGGGGGTCAGTATTTACACAGTGTGGGGGGGTCAGTATTTACACAGTATGTATGGAGGGGGGTCAGTATTTACACAGTGTGGGGGGGTCAGTATTTACACCGTGTGTAGGGGGGTCAGTATTTACACAGTGTGTGTGGGGGTCAGTATTTACACAGTGTGTGGGGGTTCAGTATTTACAGTGTGTGGGTCAGTATTTATACAGTGTGTGGGGGGGGTCAGTATTTACAGTGTGTGGGGCGGTCAGTATTTACGCAGTGTGGGGTGGGGGTCAGTATTTTCACACTGTGTGTGGGGGGGGGTCAGTATTTACACAGTGTGTGTGGGGGGTCAGTATTTACACAGTGTGTGTGGGGGTCAGTATTTACACAGTGTGGGGTGGGGGTCAGTATTTTCACACTGTGTGTGGGGGGGGGTCAGTATTTACACAGTGTGTGTGGGGGGGGTCAGTATTTACACAGTGTGGGGGGGGTCAGTATTTACACAGTGTGTGGGGGGGTCAGTATTTGCACAGTGTGTGTGGGGGGGTCAGTATTTACACAGTGTGTGGGGGTTCAGTATTTACACAGTGTGTGGGGGGGGTCAGTATTTACAGTGCGTGGGGCGGTCAGTATTTACACAGTGTGTGGGTGGGGGTCAGTATTTTCACACTGTGTGTGGGGGGGGGTCAGTATTTACACAGTGTGTGCGGGGGAGTCAGTATTTACACAGTGTGGGGGGGTCAGTATTTACACAGTGTGTGGGGCGGTCAGTATTTACACAGTGTGTGTGGGGGGGGTCAGTATTTACACAGTGTGTGGGGGGGGGTCAGAATTTACAGTGTATGTGGGGGGGGGTCAGTATTTACACACTGTGTGGGTGGGGTCAGTATTTACACAGTGTGGGGGGGTCAGTATTTACACAGTGTGTGGGGGGGTCAGTATTTACAGTGTGTGGGTCAGTATTTATACAGTGTGTGGGTCAGTATTTACACAGTGTGTGAGGGGTCAGTATTTACACAGTGTGTGGGGGGGGGTCAGTATTTACACAGTGTGTGGGGGTTCAGTATTTACACAGTGTGTGGGGGGGTCAGTATTTACAGTGTGTGGGGCGGTCAGTATTTGCACAGTGTGGGGTGGGGGTCAGTATTTTCACACTGTGTGTGGGGGGGGGGTCAGTATTTACACAGTGTGTGTGGGGGTCAGTATTTACACAGTGTGGGGTGGGGGTCAGTATTTTCACACTGTGTGTGGGGGGGGTCAGTATTTAAACAGTGTGTGTGGGGGGGGTCAGTATTTACACAGTGTGGGGTGGGTCAGTATTTACACAGTGTGTGGGGGGGTCAGTATTTACAGTGTATGTGGGGGGGGGTCAGTATTTGCACAGTGTGTGGTGGGGTCAGTATTTACACATTGTGTGGGGGGGGTCAGTATTTACACAGTGGGGGGGGGGTTCAGTATTTACACAGTGTGTGGGGGGTCAGTATTTACAGTGTGTGGGTCAGTATTTTACAGTGTGTGGGTCAGTATTTACACAGTGTGTGGGGGGTCAGTATTTACACAGTGTGTGGGGGGGGGTCAGTATTTACAGTGTGTGGGGCGGTCAGTATTTACACAGTGTGTGGGGGGGGTCAGTATTTACACAGTGTGTGGGGGGGGGGGTCAGTATTTACACAGTGTGTCGGGGGGGTCAGTATTTACACAGCGTGGGGGGGGTCAGTATTTACACAGTGTGTGGGTGGGGGGGTCAGTATTTACACAATGTGTGTGTGGGGGGGGCTCAGTTTTTACACAGTGTGTGGGGGGGGTCAGTGTTTACACAGTGTGGGCGGGGGTCAGTATTTACACAGTGTGTGTGGGGGGGTCAGTATTTACAGTGTGTGTGGGGGGGGGTCAGTATTTACACAGTGTGTGGGGGGTCAGTATTTACACAGTGTGTGGGGGGGTCAGTATTTACACGGTGTGTGGCGGGGGGTCAGTATTTACACAATGTGTGGGGGGGATTAGTATTTGCACAGTGTGGGGGGAGGCGGTCAGTATTTACACAGTGTGTGGGGGGGGGTCAGTATTTACACAGTATGTATGGGGGGGGGTCAGTATTTACACAGTGTGGGGGGTCAGTATTTACACCGTGTGTGGGGGGGTCAGTATTTACACAGTGTGGGGGGGTCAGTATTTACACAGTGTGTGGGGGGGGTCAGTATTTACACAGTGTGTGTGGGTGGGGGGGTCAGTATTTACACAGTGTGTGGGGGGGGGTCAGTATTTACACAGTGTGTGGGGGGGGGGGTTCAGTATTTACACAGTGTGTGGGGGGGGGGTCAGTATTTACACAGTGTGTGTGGGGGGGTCAGTATTTACACAGTGTGGTGGGGGGTCAATATTTACAGTGTGTGTGGGGGCGGTCAGTATTTACACAGTGTGTGTGTGGGGGGGCGGTCAGTATTTACACAGTGTGTGTGGGGGGGGTCAGTATTTACAGTGTGTGTGTGGGGGGGTCAGTATTTACACAGTGTGGGGTGGGGGTCAGTATTTACACACTGTGTGGGGGGGGTCAGTATTTACAGTGTGTGTGTGGGGGGTCAGTAGTTACACAGTGTGTGGGGGGGGGGTCAGTATTTACACAGTGTGTGTGGGGGGGTCAGTATTTACACAGTGTGTGGTTGGGGGGTTCAGTATTTACACAGTGTGTGTGTGGGGGGGGGTCAGTATTTACGCAGTGTGTGTGGGGGGGTCAGTATTTCCACAGTGTGTGTGTGGGGGGGCGGTCAGTATTTACACAGTGTGTGTGGGGGTTCAGTATTTACACAGTGTGTGGGGGGGGTCAGTATTTACACAGTGTGTGTGGGGGGGGGGTCAGTATTTACACAGTGTGTGGGGGTTCAGTATTTATACAGTGTGTGGGGGGGGTCAGTATTTACACAGTGTGTGGGGGGGGTCAGTATTTACAGTGTGTGGGGCGGTCAGTATTTACACAGTGTGGGGTGGGGGTCAGTATTTTCACACTGTGAGTGGGGGGGGGTCAGTATTTACACAGTGTGTGGGGGGGGTCAGTATTTACACAGTGTGTGTGGGGGTTCAGTATTTACACAGTGTGTGGGGGGGGTCAGTATTTACACAGTGTGTGTGGGGGGGGTCAGTATTTACACAGTGTGTGGGGGTTCAGTATTTATACAGTGTGTGGGGGGGGTCAGTATTTACACAGTGTGTGGGGGGGGTCAGTATTTACAGTGTGTGGGGCGGTCAGTATTTACACAGTGTGGGGTGGGGGTCAGTATTTTCGCACTGTGAGTGGGGGGGGTCAGTATTTACACAGTGTGTGGGGGGGGGTCAGTATTTACACAGTGTGTGTGGGGGTCAGTATTTACACAGTGTGGGGTGGGGGTTAGTATTTTCACACTGTGTGTGGGGGGGCGGTCAGTATTTACACAGTGTGTGTGGGGGGGGTCAGTATTTACACAGTGTGGGGGGGTCAGTATTTACACAGTGTGTGTGGAGGGGTCAGTATTTACAGTGTGTGCGGGGGGGTCAGTATTTACACAGTGTGTGGGGGGGGTCAGTATTTACACAGAGTGGGGTGGGGGTCAGTATTTTCACACTGTGTGTGGGGGGTGTCAGTATTTACACATTGTGTGCGGGGGGGGGGGGTCAGTATTTACACAGTGTGGGGGGGGTCAGTATTTACACAGTGTGTGGGGGGGGTCAGTATTTACACAGTGTGTGTGGGGGGCGTCAGTATTTACACAGTGTGTGGGGCGGGTCAGTATTTACAGTGTATGTGGTGGGGGGTCAGTATTTACAGTGTGTGGGGCGGTCAGTATTTACACAGTGTGGGGTGGGGGTCAGTATTTTCACACTGTGAGTGGGGGGGGGTCAGTATTTACACAGTGTGTGGGGGGGGTCAGTATTTACAGTGTGTGGGTCAGTATTTATACAGTGTGTGGGGGGGTCAGTATTTACACAGTGTGTGGGGGGTCAGTATTTACACAGTGTGTGGGGGGGGGTCAGTATTTACACCGTGTGTGGGGGGTCAGTATTTACACAGTATGTGGGGGGGGGTCAGTATTTACACAGTGTGTGGGGGGGTCAGTATTTACACAGTGTGTCGGGGGGGTCAGTATTTACACAGTGTGGGGTGGGGTCAGTATTTACACACTGTGTGGGGGGGGTCAGTATTTACACAGTGTGGGGGGGGTCAGTATTTACACAGTGTGTGGGGGGGTCAGTATTTACAGTGTGTGGGTCAGTATTTATACAGTGTGTGGGGGGGTCAGTATTTACACAGTGTGTGGGGGGTCAGTATTTACACAGTGTGTGGGGGGGGGTCAGTATTTACACCGTGTGTGGGGGGTCAGTATTTACACAGTGTGTGGGGGGGGGTCAGTATTTACACAGTGTGTGGGGGGGTCAGTATTTACACAGTGTGTCGGGGGGGTCAGTATTTACACAGTGTGGGGGGGGTCAGTATTTACACAGTGTGTGGGGGGGTCAGTATTTACACAGTGTGTCGGGGGGGTCAGTATTTACACAGTGTGGGGGGGGTCAGTATTTACACAGTGTGTCGGGGGGGGTCAGTATTTACACAGTGTGTGGGGGTGGTCAGTATTTACACAGTGTGGGGGGGGTCAGTATTTACACAGTGTGTGGGGGGGGGGGGTCAGTATTTACACAGTGTGTGTGGGGGGGGTCAGTATTTACACAGTGTGTGGGGGGGGTCAGTATTTACACAGTGTGTCGGGGGGCTCAGTTTTTACACAGTGTGTGGGGGGGGTCAGTGTTTACACAGTGTGTGTGGGGGGGGGGTCAGTATTTACACAGTGTGTGGGGGGTCAGTATTTACACAGTGTGGGCGGGGGTCAGTATTTACACAGTGTGTGTGGGGGGGGGTCAGTATTTACACAGTGTGTGGGGGGGGTCAGTATTTACACAGCGTGTGGGGGGGGTCAGTATTTACACTGTGTGGTGGGAGGGGCTCAGTATTTACACAGTGTGTGGGGGTGGGTCAGTATTTACACAGTGTGGGGGGGTCAGTATTTACACAGTATGTATGGAGGGGGGTCAGTATTTACACAGTGTGGGGGGGTCAGTATTTACACCGTGTGTAGGGGGGTCAGTATTTACACAGTGTGTGTGGGGGTCAGTATTTACACAGTGTCGGGGGGGGTCAGTATTTACAGTGTGTGGAGGGATCAGTATTTACACAGTGTGTGGGGGGGGTCAGTATTTACACAGTGTGTGTGGGGTGGGGGTCAGTATTTACACAGTGTGTGGGGGGGTCAGTATTTACAGTGTGTGTGGGGCGGTCAGTATTTACACAGTGTGGGGTGGGGGTCAGTATTTACATACTGTGTGGGGGGGGTCAGTATTTACAGTGTGTGTGGGGGGGTCAGTATTTACACAGTGTGTGGGGGTTCAGTATTTACAGTGTGTGGGTCAGTATTTATACAGTGTGTGGGGGGGGTCAGTATTTACAGTGTGTGGGGCGGTCAGTATTTACACAGTGTGGGGTGGGGGTCAGTATTTTCACACTGTGTGTGGGGGGGGGTCAGTATTTACACAGTGTGTGTGGGGGGTCAGTATTTACACAGTGTGTGTGGGGGTCAGTATTTACACAGTGTGTGTGGGGGTCAGTATTTACACAGTGTGGGGTGGGGGTCAGTATTTTCACACTGTGTGTGGGGGGGGGTCAGTATTTACACAGTGTGTGTGGGGGGGGTCAGTATTTACACAGTGTGGGGGGGGTCAGTATTTACACAGTGTGTGGGGGGGTCAGTATTTGCACAGTGTGTGTGGGGGGGTCAGTATTTACACAGTGTGTGGGGGTTCAGTATTTACACAGTGTGTGGGGGGGGTCAGTATTTACAGTGCGTGGGGCGGTCAGTATTTACACAGTGTGTGGGTGGGGGTCAGTATTTTCACACTGTGTGTGGGGGGGGGTCAGTATTTACACAGTGTGTGCGGGTGGGGTCAGTATTTACACAGTGTGGGGGGGTCAGTATTTACACAGTGTGTGGGGCGGTCAGTATTTACACAGTGTGTGTGGGGGGGGTCAGTATTTACACAGTGTGTGGGGGGGGTCAGAATTTACAGTGTATGTGGGGGGGGGTCAGTATTTACACACTGTGTGGGGGGGGGTCAGTATTTACACAGTGTGGGGGGGTCAGTATTTACACAGTGTGTGGGGGGGTCAGTATTTACAGTGTGTGGGTCAGTATTTATACAGTGTGTGGGTCAGTATTTACACAGTGTGTGAGGGGTCAGTATTTACACAGTGTGTGAGGGGTCAGTATTTACACAGTGTGTGGGGGGTCAGTATTTAGACAGTGTGTGGGGGGGGGTCAGTATTTACACAGTGTGTGGGGGTTCAGTATTTACACAGTGTGTGGGGGGGTCAGTATTTACAGTGTGTGGGGCGGTCAGTATTTGCACAGTGTGGGGTGGGGGTCAGTATTTTCACACTGTGTGTGGGGGGGGGTCAGTATTTACACAGTGTGTGTGGGGGTCAGTATTTACACAGTGTGGGGTGGGGGTCAGTATTTTCACACTGTGTGTGGGGGGGGGTCAGTATTTACACAGTGTGTGTGGGGGGGGTCAGTATTTACACAGTGTGGGGTGGGTCAGTATTTACACAGTGTGTGGGGGGGTCAGTATTTACAGTGTATGTGGGGGGGGGTCAGTATTTGCACAGTGTGGGGTGGGGTCAGTATTTACACATTGTGTGGGGGGGGTCAGTATTTACACAGTGGGGGGGGGGTTCAGTATTTACACAGTGTGTGGGGGGTCAGTATTTACAGTGTGTGGGTCAGTATTTTACAGTGTGTGGGTCAGTATTTACACAGTGTGTGGGGGGTCAGTATTTACACAGTGTGTGGGGGGGGGTCAGTATTTACAGTGTGTGGGGCGGTCAGTATTTACACAGTGTGTGGGGGGGGTCAGTATTTACAGTGTGTGGGGGGGGGGTCAGTATTTACACAGTGTGTCGGGGGGGTCAGTATTTACACAGCGTGGGGGGGTCAGTATTTACACAGTGTGTGGGTGGGGGGGTCAGTATTTACACAATGTGTGTGTGGGGGGGGCTCAGTTTTTACACAGTGTGTGGGGGGGGTCAGTGTTTACACAGTGTGGGCGGGGGTCAGTATTTACACAGTGTGTGTGGGGGGGTCAGTATTTACAGTGTGTGTGGGGGGGGTCAGTATTTACACAGTGTGTGGGGGGTCAGTATTTACACAGTGTGTGGGGGGGGGGTCAGTATTTACACGGTGTGTGGCGGGGGGTCAGTATTTACACAATGTGTGGGGGGGATTAGTATTTGCACAGTGTGGGGGGAGGCGGTCAGTATTTACACAGTGTGTGGGGGGGGGTCAGTATTTACACAGTATGTATGGGGGGGGTCAGTATTTACACAGTGTGGGGGGGTCAGTATTTACACAGTGTGGGGGGGGTCAGTATTTACAGTGTGTGGGGGGATCAGTATTTACACAGTGTGTGGGGGGGGTCAGTATTTACACAGTGTGTGTGGGTGGGGGGGTCAGTATTTACACAGTGTGTGGGGGGGGGTCAGTATTTACACAGTGTGTGGGGGGGGTTCAGTATTTACACAGTGTGTGGGGGGGGGTCAGTATTTACACAGTGTGTGTGGGGGGGTCAGTATTTACACAGTGTGGTGGGGGGTCAATATTTACAGTGTGTGTGGGGGCGGTCAGTATTTACACAGTGTGTGTGTGGGGGGGCGGTCAGTATTTACACAGTGTGTGTGGGGGGGGTCAGTAGTTACACAGTGTGTGTGGGGGGTCAGTATTTACACAGTGTGTGTGGGGGGGTCAGTATTTACACAGTGTGTGGTTGGGGGGTTCAGTATTTACACAGTGTGTGTGTGGGGGGGTGTCAGTATTTACGCAGTGTGTGTGGGGGGGTCAGTAATTCCACAGTGTGTGTGTGGGGGGGCGGTCAGTATTTACACAGTGTGTGTGGGGGTTCAGTATTTACACAGTGTGTGGGGGGGGTCAGTATTTACACAGTGTGTGTGGGGGGGGTCAGTATTTACACAGTGTGTGGGGGTTCAGTATTTATACAGTGTGTGGGGGGGGGTCAGTATTTACACAGTGTGTGGGGGGGGTCAGTATTTACAGTGTGTGGGGCGGTCAGTATTTACACAGTGTGGGGTGGGGGTCAGTATTTTCACACTGTGAGTGGGGGGGGGTCAGTATTTACACAGTGTGTGGGGGGGGTCAGTATTTACACAGTGTGTGTGGGGGTCAGTATTTACACAGTGTGGGGTGGGGGTCAGTATTTTCACACTGTGTGTGGGGGGGGGGTCAGTATTTACACAGTGTGTGTGGGGGGGGTCAGTATTTACACAGTGTGGGGGGGTCAGTATTTACACAGTGTGTGTGGAGGGGTCAGTATTTACAGTGTGTGCGGGGGGGTCAGTATTTACACAGTGTGTGGGGGGGGTCAGTATTTACACAGAGTGGGGTGGGGGTCAGTATTTTCACACTGTGTGTGGGGGGTGTCAGTATTTACACAGTGTGTGCGGGAGGGGGGGTCAGTATTTACACAGTGTGGGGGGGGTCAGTATTTACACAGTGTGTGGGGGGGGTCAGTATTTACACAGTGTGTGTGGGGGGCGTCAGTATTTACACAGTGTGTGGGGGGGGTCAGTATTTACAGTGTATGTGGTGGGGGGTCAGTATTTACAGTGTGTGGGGCGGTCAGTATTTACACAGTGTGGGGTGGGGGTCAGTATTTTCACACTGTGAGTGGGGGGGGTCAGTATTTACACAGTGTGTGGGGGGGGTCAGTATTTACACAGTGTGTATGGGGGTCAGTATTTACACAGTGTGGGGTGGGGGGTCAGTATTTTCACACTGTGTGTGGGGGGGGGGTCAGTATTTACACAGTGTGTGTGGGTGGGGTCAGTATTTACACAGTGTGGGGGTGTCAGTATTTACACAGTGTGTGTGGGGGGGTCAGTATTTACAGTGTGTGGGGGGGGTCAGTATTTACACAGTGTGTGGGGGGGGGTCAGTATTTACACAGAGTGTGGTGGGGGTCAGTATTTTCACACTGTGTGTGGGGGGGGTCAGTATTTACACAGTGTGTGCGGGGGGGGATCAGTATTTACACAGTGTGGGGGGGGTCAGTATTTACACAGTGTGTGGGGGGGGTCAGTATTTACACAGTGTGTGTGGGGGGCGTCAGTATTTACACAGTGTGTGGCGGGGGTCAGTATTTACAGTGTATGTGGGGGGGGGTCAGTATTTACACAGTGTGGGGTGGGGTCAGTATTTACACAGTGTGTGGGGGGGGTCAGAATTATAAAGTGTGGGGGGGGGTCAGTATTTACACAGTGTGTGGGGGGGTCAGTATTTACAGTGTGTGGGGGGGTCAGTATTTACACAGTGTGTGGGGGGTCAGTATTTACACAGTGTGTGGGTGGGGGGGTCAGTATTTACACCGTGTGTGGGGGGTCAGTATTTACACAGTGTGTGTGGGTCAGTATTTACACAGTGTGTGGGGGGGGTCAGTATTTACACAGTGAGTCGGGGGGGTCAGTATTTACACAGTGTGTGGGGGGGTCAGTATTTACAGTGTGTGGGGGGTCAGTATTTACACAGTGTGTGGGGGGGGGTCAGTATTTACACAGTGTGGGGGGGGTCAGTATTTACACAGTGTGTCGGGGGGGTCAGTGTTTACACAGTGTGTGGGGGAGGTCAGTATTTACACAGTGTGGGGGGGGTCAGTATTTACACAGTGTGTGGGGGGGGGGGTCAGTATTTACACAGTGTGTGTGGGGGGGGTCAGTATTTACACAGTGTGTGGGGGGGGGTCAGTATTTACAGTGTATGTGGGGGGGGGTCAGTATTTGCACAGTGTGGGTGGGTCAGTATTTACACAGTGTGTGGGGCGGTCAGTATTTACACAGTGTGTGTGGGGGGGTCAGTATTTACACACTGTGTGGGGGGGGTCAGTATTTACACAGTGTGGGGGGGTCAGTATTTACACAGTGTGTGGGGGGGTCAGTATTTACAGTGTGTGGGTCAGTATTTATACAGTGTGTGGGTCAGTATTTACACAGTGTGTGAGGGGTCAGTATTTACACAGTGTGTGGGGGGTCAGTATTTACACAGTGTGTGGGGGGGGGTCAGTATTTACACAGTGTGTGGGGGTTCAGTATTTACACAGTGTGTGGGGGGGTCAGTATTTACAGTGTGTGGGGCGGTCAGTATTTGCACAGTGTGGGGTGGGGGTCAGTATTTTCACACTGTGTGTGGGGGGGGGGTCAGTATTTACACAGTGTGTGTGGGGGTCAGTATTTACACAGTGTGGGGTGGGGGTCAGTATTTTCACACTGTGTGTCGGGGGGGGGTCAGTATTTACACAGTGTGTGTGGGGGGGGTCAGTATTTACACAGTGTGGGGTGGGTCAGTATTTACACAGTGTGTGGGGGGGTCAGTATTTACAGTGTATGTGGGGGGGGGTCAGTATTTGCACAGTGTGGGGTGGGGTCAGTATTTACACATTGTGTGGGGGGGGTCAGTATTTACACAGTGGGGGGGGGGGTTCAGTATTTACACAGTGTGTGGGGGGTCAGTATTTACAGTGTGTGGGTCAGTATTTTACAGTGTGTGGGTCAGTATTTACACAGTGTGTGGGGGGTCAGTATTTACACAGTGTGTGGGGGGGGGGTCAGTATTTACAGTGTGTGGGGCGGTCAGTATTTACACAGTGTGTGGGGGGGGTCAGTATTTACACAGTGTGTGGGGGGGGTCAGTATTTACACAGTGTGTCGGGGGGGTCAGTATTTACACAGCGTGGGGGGGGTCAGTATTTACACAATGTGTGTGTGGGGGGGCTCAGTTTTTACACAGTGTGTGGGGGGGGTCAGTGTTTACACAGTGTGGGCGGGGGTCAGTATTTACACAGTGTGTGTGGGGGGGGGTCAGTATTTACAGTGTGTGTGGGGGGGGTCAGTATTTACACAGTGTGTGGGGGGTCAGTATTTACACAGTGTGTGGGGGGGGGTCAGTATTTACACGGTGTGTGGCGGGGGGTCAGTATTTACACAATGTGTGGGGGGGATTCGTATTTGCACAGTGTGGGGGGAGGCGGTCAGTATTTACACAGTGTGTGGGGGGGGGTCAGTATTTACACAGTATGTATGGGGGGGGTCAGTATTTACACAGTGTGGCGGGTCAGTATTTACACCGTGTGTGGGGGGGTCAGTATTTACACAGTGTGGGGGGGGGTCAGTATTTACAGTGTGTGGGGGGATCAGTATTTACACAGTGTGTGGGGGGGGTCAGTATTTACACAGTGTGTGTGGGTGGGGGGGTCAGTCTTTACACAGTGTGTGGGGGGGGGTCAGTATTTACGCAGTGTGTGTGGGGGTTCAGTATTTACACAGTGTGTGGGGGGGTCAGTATTTACAGTGTGTGGGGCGGTCAGTATTTGCACAATGTGGGGTGGGGGTCAGTATTTTCACACTGTGTGTGGGTGGGGGTCAGTATTTACACAGTGTGTGTGGGGGTCAGTATTTACACAGTGTGGGGTGGGGGTCAGTATTTTCACACTGTGTGTGGGGGGGGGTCAGTATTTACACAGTGTGTGTGGGGGGGGTCAGTATTTACACAGTATGGGGTGGGTCAGTATTTACACAGTGTGTGGGGGGGTCAGTATTTACAGTGTATGTGGGGGGGGTCAGTATTTGCAGTGTGGGGTGGGGTCAGTATTTACACATTGTGTGGGGGGGGTCAGTATTTACACAGTGGGGGGGGGGGTTCAGTATTTACACAGTGTGTGGGGGGTCAGTATTTACAGTGTGTGGGTCAGTATTTTACAGTGTGTGGGTCAGTATTTACACAGTGTGTGGGGGGTCAGTATTTACACAGTGTGTGGGGGGGGGGTCAGTATTTACAGTGTGTGGGGCGGTCAGTATTTACACAGTGTGTGGGGGGGGTCAGTATTTACACAGTGTGTGGGGGGGGGTCAGTATTTACACAGTGTGTCGGGGGGGGTCAGTATTTACACAGCGTGGGGGGGGTCAGTATTTACACAGTGTGTGGGTGGGGGGGTCAGTATTTACACAATGTGTGTGTGGGGGGGGCTCAGTTTTTACACAGTGTGTGGGGGGGGTCAGTGTTTACACAGTGTGGGCGGGGGTCAGTATTTATACAGTGTGTGTGGGGGGGTCAGTATTTACAGTGTGTGTGGGGGGGGTCAGTATTTACACAGTGTGTGGGGGGTCAGTATTTACACAGTGTGTGGGGGGGGGTCAGTATTTACACGGTGTGTGGCGGAGGGTCAGTATTTACACAATGTGTGGGGGGGATTAGTATTTGCACAGTGTGGGGGGAGGCGGTCAGTATTTACACAGTGTGTGGGGGGGGGTCAGTATTTACACAGTATGTATGGGGGGGGTCAGTATTTACACAGTGTGGGGGGTCAGTATTTACACCGTGTGTGGGGGGGTCAGTATTTACACAGTGTGGGGGGGGTCAGTATTTACAGTGTGTGGGGGGATCAGTATTTACACAGTGTGTGGGGGGGGTCAGTATTTACACAGTGTGTGTGGGTGGGGGGGGTCAGTATTTACACAGTGTGTGGGGGGGGGTCAGTATTTACACAGTGTGTGGGGGGGGTTCAGTATTTACACAGTGTGTGGGGGGGGGGGTCAGTATTTACACAGTGTGTGTGGGGGGGTCAGTATTTACACAGTGTGGTGGGGGGTCAATATTTACAGTGTGTGTGGGGGCGGTCAGTATTTACACAGTGTGTGTGTGGGGGGGCGGTCAGTATTTACACAGTGTGTGTGGGGGGGGTCAGTATTTACAGTGTGTGTGTGGGGGGGTCAGTATTTACACAGTGTGGGGTGGGGGTCAGTATTTACACACTGTGTGGGGGGGGTCAGTATTTACAGTGTGTGTGTGGGGGGTCAGTAGTTACACAGTGTGTGGGGGGGGGTCAGTATTTACACAGTGTGTGTGGGGGGGTCAGTATTTACACAGTGTGTGGTTTGGGGGTTCAGTATTTACACAGTGTGTGTGTGGGGGGGGGTCAGTATTTACGCAGTGTGTGTGGGGGGGTCAGTATTTCCACAGTGTGTGTGTGGGGGGGCGGTCAGTATTTACACAGTGTGTGTGGGGGTTCAGTATTTACACAGTGTGTGGGGGGGGGTCAGTATTTACACAGTGTGTGTGGGGGGGGTCAGTATTTACACAGTGTGGGGGGGGTCAGTATTTACACAGTGTGTGGGGGGGGTCAGTATTTACAGTGTGTGGGGCGGTCAGTATTTACACAGTGTGGGGTGGGGGTCAGTATTTTCACACTGTGAGTGGGGGGGGGTCAGTATTTACACAGTGTGTGGGGGGGGTCAGTATTTACACAGTGTGTGTGGGGGTCAGTATTTACACAGTGTGGGGTGGGGGTCAGTATTTTCACACTGTGTGTGGGGGGGGGTCAGTATTTACACAGTGTGTGTGGGGGGGGTCAGTATTTACACAGTGTGGGGGGGTCAGTATTTACACAGTGTGTGTGGAGGGGTCAGTATTTACAGTGTGTGCGGGGGGGTCAGTATTTACACAGTGTGTGGGGGGGGTCAGTATTTACACAGAGTGGGGTGGGGGTCAGTATTTTCACACTGTGTGTGGGGGGTGTCAGTATTTACACAGTGTGTGCGGGGGGGGGGGGTCAGTATTTACACAGTGTGGGGGGGGTCAGTATTTACACAGTGTGTGGGGGGGGTCAGTATTTACACAGTGTGTGTGGGGGGCGTCAGTATTTACACAGTGTGTGGGGGGGGTCAGTATTTACAGTGTATGTGGTGGGGGGTCAGTATTTACAGTGTGTGGGGCGGTCAGTATTTACACAGTGTGGGGTGGGGGTCAGTATTTTCACACTGTGAGTGGGGGGGGGTCAGTATTTACACAGTGTGTGGGGGGGGTCAGTATTTACACAGTGTGTATGGGGGTCAGTATTTACACAGTGTGGGGTGGGGGTCAGTATTTTCACACTGTGTGTGGGGGGGGGGTCAGTATTTACACAGTGTGTGTGGGGGGGGTCAGTATTTACACAGTGTGGGGGTGTCAGTATTTACACAGTGTGTGTGGGGGGGTCAGTATTTACAGTGTGTGGGGGGGGTCAGTATTTACACAGTGTGTGGGGGGGGGTCAGTATTTACACAGAGTGTGGTGGGGGTCAGTATTTTCACACTGTGTGTGGGGGGGGTCAGTATTTACACAGTGTGTGCGGGGGGGGGATCAGTATTTACACAGTGTGGGGGGGGTCAGTATTTACACAGTGTGTGGGGGGGGTCAGTATTTACACAGTGTGTGTGGGGGCGTCAGTATTTACACAGTGTGTGGGGGGGGTCAGTATTTACAGTGTATGTGGGGGGGGGTCAGTATTTACACAGTGTGGGGTGGGGTCAGTATTTACACAGTGTGTGGGGGGGGTCAGAATTATAAAGTGTGGGGGGGGGTCAGTATTTACACAGTGTGTGGGGGGGTCAGTATTTACAGTGTGTGGGGGGGTCAGTATTTACACAGTGTGTGGGGGGTCAGTATTTACACAGTGTGTGGGGGGGGGGTCAGTCTTTACACCGTGTGTGGGGGGTCAGTATTTACACAGTGTGTGTGGGTCAGTATTTACACAGTGTGTGGGGGGGGTCAGTATTTACACAGTGAGTCGGGGGGGTCAGTATTTACACAGTGTGTGGGGGGGTCAGTATTTACAGTGTGTGGGGGGTCAGTATTTACACAGTGGGTGGGGGGGGTCAGTATTTACACAGTGTGGGGGGGGTCAGTATTTACACAGTGTGTCGGGGGGGTCAGTGTTTACACAGTGTGTGGGGGAGGTCAGTATTTACACAGTGTGGGGGGGGTCAGTATTTACAGTGTATGTGGGGGGGGGTCAGTATTTGCACAGTGTGGGGCGGTCAGTATTTACACAGTGTGTGTGGGTGGGGTCAGTATTTATACACTGTGTGGGGGGGGTCAGTATTTACACAGTGTGGGGGGGTCAGTATTTACACAGTGTGTGGGGGGGTCAGTATTTACAGTGTGTGGGTCAGTATTTATACAGTGTGTGGGGGGTCAGTATTTACACAGTGTGTGGGGGGGGTCAGTATTTACACAGTGTGTGGGGGTTCAGTATTTACACAGTGTGTGGGGGGGTCAGTATTTACAGTGTGTGGGGCGGTCAGTATTTGCACAGTGTGGGGTGGGGGTCAGTATTTTCACACTGTGTGTGGGGGGGGGTCAGTATTTACACAGTGTGTGTGGGGGTCAGTATTTACACAGTGTGGGGTGGGGGTCAGTATTTTCACACTGTGTGTCGGGGGGGGTCAGTATTTACACAGTGTGTGTGGGGGGGGTCAGTATTTACACAGTGTGGGGTGGGTCAGTATTTACACAGTGTGTGGGGGGGTCAGTATTTACAGTGTATGTGGGGGGGGGTCAGTATTTGCACAGTGTGGGGTGGGGTCAGTATTTACACATTGTGTGGGGGGGGTCAGTATTTACACAGTGGGGGGGGGGGTTCAGTATTTACACAGTGTGTGGGGGGTCAGTATTTACAGTGTGTGGGTCAGTATTTTACAGTGTGTGGGTCAGTATTTACACAGTGTGTGGGGGGTCAGTATTTACACAGTGTGTGGGGGGGGGTCAGTATTTACAGTGTGTGGGGCGGTCAGTATTTACACAGTGTGTGGGGGGGGTCAGTATTTACACAGTGTGTCGGGGGGGTCAGTATTTACACAGCGTGGGGGGGTCAGTATTTACACAATGTGTGTGTGGGGGGGGCTCAGTTTTTACACAGTGTGTGGGGGGGGTCAGTGTTTACACAGTGTGGGCGGGGGTCAGTATTTACACAGTGTGTGTGGGGGGGGGTCAGTATTTACAGTGTGTGTGGGGGGGGTCAGTATTTACACAGTGTGTGGGGGGTCAGTATTTACACAGTGTGTGGGGGGGGTCAGTATTTACACGGTGTGTGGCGGGGGGTCAGTATTTACACAATGTGTGGGGGGGATTCGTATTTGCACAGTGTGGGGGGAGGCGGTCAGTATTTACACAGTGTGTGGGGGGGGGTCAGTATTTACACAGTATGTATGGGGGGGTCAGTATTTACACAGTGTGGGGGGTCAGTATTTACACCGTGTGTGGGGGGGTCAGTATTTACACAGTGTGGGGGGGGTCAGTATTTACAGTGTGTGGGGGGATCAGTATTTACACAGTGTGTGGGGGGGGTCAGTATTTACACAGTGTGTGTGGGTGGGGGGGTCAGTCTTTACACAGTGTGTGGGGGGGGGTCAGTATTTACGCAGTGTGTGTGGGGGTTCAGTATTTACACAGTGTGTGGGGGGGTCAGTATTTACAGTGTGTGGGGCGGTCAGTATTTGCACAGTGTGGGGTGGGGGTCAGTATTTTCACACTGTGTGTGGGGGGGGGTCAGTATTTACACAGTGTGTGTGGGGGTCAGTATTTACACAGTGTGGGGTGGGGGTCAGTATTTTCACACTGTGTGTGGGGGGGGGTCAGTATTTACACAGTGTGTGTGGGGGGGGTCAGTATTTACACAGTATGGGGTGGGTCAGTATTTACACAGTGTGTGGGGGGGTCAGTATTTACAGTGTATGTGGGGGGGGGTCAGTATTTGCACAGTGTGGGGTGGGGTCAGTATTTACACATTGTGTGGGGGGGGTCAGTATTTACACAGTGGGGGGGGGGGGGGTTCAGTATTTACACAGTGTGTGGGGGGTCAGTATTTACAGTGTGTGGGTCAGTATTTTACAGTGTGTGGGTCAGTATTTACACAGTGTGTGGGGGGTCAGTATTTACACAGTGTGTGGGGGGGGGGTCAGTATTTACAGTGTGTGGGGCGGTCAGTATTTACACAGTGTGTGGGGGGGGTCAGTATTTACACAGTGTGTGGGGGGGGTCAGTATTTACACAGTGTGTCGGGGGGGGTCAGTATTTACACAGCGTGGGGGGGGTCAGTATTTACACAGTGTGTGGGTGGGGGGGTCAGTATTTACACAATGTGTGTGTGGGGGGGGCTCAGTTTTTACACAGTGTGTGGGGGGTTCAGTGTTTACACAGTGTGGGCGGGGGTCAGTATTTATACAGTGTGTGTGGGGGGGTCAGTATTTACAGTGTGTGTGGGGGGGGTCAGTATTTACACAGTGTGTGGGGGGTCAGTATTTACACAGTGTGTGGGGGGGGTCAGTATTTACACGGTGTGTGGCGGGGGGTCAGTATTTACACAATGTGTGGGGGGGATTAGTATTTGCACAGTGTGGGGGGAGGCGGTCAGTATTTACACAGTGTGTGGGGGGGGGTCAGTATTTACACAGTATGTATGGGGGGGGTCAGTATTTACACAGTGTGGGGGGTCAGTATTTACACCGTGTGTGGGGGGGTCAGTATTTACACAGTGTGGGGGGGGTCAGTATTTACAGTGTGTGGGGGGATCAGTATTTACACAGTGTGTGGGGGGGGTCAGTATTTACACAGTGTGTGTGGGTGGGGGGGGTCAGTATTTACACAGTGTGTGGGGGGGGGTCAGTATTTACACAGTGTGTGGGGGGGGTTCAGTATTTACACAGTGTGTGGGGGGGGGGGGTCAGTATTTACACAGTGTGTGTGGGGGGGTCAGTATTTACACAGTGTGGTGGGGGGTCAATATTTACAGTGTGTGTGGGGGCGGTCAGTATTTACACAGTGTGTGTGTGGGGGGGCGGTCAGTATTTACACAGTGTGTGTGGGGGGGGTCAGTATTTACAGTGTGTGTGTGGGGGGGTCAGTATTTACACAGTGTGGGGTGGGGGGTCAGTATTTACACACTGTGTGGGGGGGGTCAGTATTTACAGTGTGTGTGTGGGGGGTCAGTAGTTACACAGTGTGTGGGGGGGGTCAGTATTTACACAGTGTGTGTGGGGGGGTCAGTATTTACACTGTGTGTGGTTGGGGGGTTCAGTATTTACACAGTGTGTGTGTGGGGGGGGGTCAGTATTTACGCAGTGTGTGTGGGGGGGTCAGTATTTCCACAGTGTGTGTGTGGGGGGGCGGTCAGTATTTACACAGTGTGTGTGGGGGTTCAGTATTTACACAGTGTGTGGGGGGGGTCAGTATTTACACAGTGTGTGTGGGGGGGGTCAGTATTTACACAGTGTGTGGGGGTTCAGTATTTATACAGTGTGTGGGGGGGGTCAGTATTTACACAGTGTGTGGGGGGGTCAGTATTTACAGTGTGTGGGGCGGTCAGTATTTACACAGTGTGGGGTGGGGGTCAGTATTTTCACACTGTGGGTGGGGGGGGGTCAGTATTTACACAGTGTGTGGGGGGGGTCAGTATTTACACAGTGTGTGTGGGGGTCAGTATTTACACAGTGTGGGGTGGGGGTCAGTATTTTCACACTGTGTGTGGGGGGGGGGTCAGTATTTACACAGTGTGTGTGGGGGGGGTCAGTATTTACACAGTGTGGTGGGGTCAGTATTTACACAGTGTGTGTGGAGGGGTCAGTATTTACAGTGTGTGCGGGGGGGTCAGTATTTACACAGTGTGTGGGGGGGGTCAGTATTTACACAGAGTGGGGTGGGGGTCAGTATTTTCACACTGTGTGTGGGGGGTGTCAGTATTTACACAGTGTGTGCGGGGGGGGGGTCAGTATTTACACAGTGTGGGGGGGGTCAGTATTTACACAGTGTGTGGGGGGGGTCAGTATTTACACAGTGTGTGTGGGGGGCGTCAGTATTTACACAGTGTGTGGGGGGGTCAGTATTTACAGTGTATGTGGTGGGGGGTCAGTATTTACAGTGTGTGGGGCGGTCAGTATTTACACAGTGTGGGGTGGGGGTCAGTATTTTCACACTGTGAGTGGGGGGGTCAGTATTTACACAGTGTGTGGGGGGGGTCAGTATTTACACAGTGTGTATGGGGGTCAGTATTTACACAGTGTGGGGTGGGGGTCAGTATTTTCACACTGTGTGTGGGGGGGGGTCAGTATTTACACAGTGTGTGTGGGGGGGGTCAGTATTTACACAGTGTGGGGGTGTCAGTATTTACACAGTGTGTGTGGGGGGGTCAGTATTTACAGTGTGTGGGGGGGTCAGTATTTACACAGTGTGTAGGGGGGGTCAGTATTTTCACACTGTGTGTGGGGGGGGTCAGTATTTACACAGTGTGTGCGGGGGGGGTCAGTATTTACACAGTGTGGGGTGGGGTCAGTATTTACACACTGTGTGGGGGGGGTCAGAATTATAAAGTGTGGGGGGGTCAGTATTTACACAGTGTGTGGGGGGGTCAGTATTTACAGTGTGTGGGTCAGTATTTATACAGTGTGTGGGGGGGGTCAGTATTTACACAGTGTGTGGGGGGTCAGTATTTACACAGTGTGTGGGGGGGGGTCAGTATTTACACCGTGTGTGGGGGGTCAGTATTTACACAGTGTGTGTGGGTCAGTATTTACACAGTGTGTGGGGGGGGTCAGTATTTACACAGTGAGTCGGGGGGGTCAGTATTTACACAGTGTGTGGGGGGGTCAGTATTTACAGTGTGTGGGGGGTCAGTATTTACACAGTGTGTGGGGGGGGGTCAGTATTTACACAGTGTGGGGGGTTCAGTATTTACACAGTGTGTGGGGGTACAGTATTTACACAGTGTGTGGGGGGGGTCAGTATTTACAGTGTGTGGGGCGGTCAGTATTTACACAGTGTGTGGGTGGGGGTCAGTATTTTCACACTGTGTGTGGGGGGAGGTCAGTATTTACACAGTGCGTGCGGGGGGGGGGTCAGTATTTACACAGTGTGTGAGGGGGTCAGTATTTACACAGTGTGTGGGGGGGGTCAGTATGTACACGTGTGGGGCGGGGGTCAGTATTTACACGTGTGGGGGGGGTTAAGTATTTACACAGTGTGTGGGGGGGGGTCAGTATTTACACAGTGTGTGTGGGGGGGGTCAGTATTTACACAGTGTGTGGGGGGGGTCAGTATTTACAGTGTATGTGGGGGGGGGTCAGTATTTGCACAGTGTGGGGGGGTCAGTATTTACACAGTGTGTGGGGCGGTCAGTATTTACACAGTGTGTGTGGGTGGGGTCAGTATTTACACACTGTGTGGGGGGGGTCAGTATTTACACAGTGTGGGGGGGTCAGTATTTACACAGTGTGTGGGTCAGTATTTACAGTGTGTGGGTCAGTATTTATACAGTGTGTGGGTCAGTATTTACACAGTGTGTGAGGGGTCAGTATTTACACAGTGTGTGGGGGGTCAGTATTTACACAGTGTGTGGGGGGGGGTCAGTATTTACACAGTGTGTGGGGGGGGGGTCAGTATTTACAGTGTGTGGGGCGGTCAGTATTTACACAGTGTGGGGTGGGGGTCAGTATTTTCACACTGTGTGTGGGGGGGGGTCAGTATTTACACAGTGTATGGGGGGGGCAGTAAGTTTACATAATGTGTGTGGGGGTCAGTATTTACACAGTGTGGGGTGGGGGTCAGTATTTTCACACTGTGTGTGGGGGGGGTCAGTATTTACACAGTGTGTGTGGGGGGGGTCAGTATTTACACAGTGTGGGGTGGGTCAGTATTTACACAGTGTGTGGGGGGGTCAGTATTTACAGTGTATGTGGGGGGGGGTCAGTATTTGCACAGTGTGGGGTGGGGTCAGTATTTACACATTGTGTGGGGGGGGTCAGTATTTACACAGTGGGGGGGGGGGTCAGTATTTACACAGTGTGTGGGGGGTCAGTATTTACAGTGTGTGGGTCAGTATTTTACAGTGTGTGGGTCAGTATTTACACAGTGTGTGGGGGGGGTCGGTATTTACACAGTGTGTGGGGGGGTCAGTATTTACACAGTGTGTCGGGGGGGTCAGTATTTACACAGCGTGGGGGGGGTCAGTATTTACACAGTGTGTGGGTGGGGGGGTCAGTATTTACACAATGTGTGTGTGGGGGGGGCTCAGTTTTTACACAGTGTGTGGGGGGGGTCAGTGTTTACACAGTGTGGGCGGGGGTCAGTATTTACACAGTGTGTGTGGGGGGGGTCAGTATTTACAGTGTGTGTGGGGGGGGGTCAGTATTTACACAGTGTGTGGGGGGTCAGTATTTACACAGTGTGTGGGGGGGGGTCAGTATTTACACGGTGTGTGGCGGGGG
This sequence comes from Pristiophorus japonicus, assembly GCF_044704955.1. NCBI lineage: Eukaryota > Metazoa > Chordata > Chondrichthyes > Pristiophoridae > Pristiophorus > Pristiophorus japonicus. The sequence goes on along the minus strand of NW_027250848.1, from coordinate 1,912 downwards.
GTCAGTATTTACACAATGTGTGGGGGGGATTAGTATTTGCACAGTGTCGGGGGAGGCGGTCAGTATTTACACAGTGTGTGGGGGGGGGTCAGTATTTACACAGTATGTATGGGGGGTGTCAGTATTTACACAGTGTGGGGGGTCAGTATTTACACCGTGTGTGGGGGGGTCAGTATTTACACAGTGTGGGGGGGGTCAGTATTTACAGTGTGTGGGGGGATCAGTATTTACACAGTGTGTGGGGAGGGTCAGTATTTACACAGTGTGTGTGGGTGGGGGGGTCAGTATTTACACAGTGTGTGGGGGGGGGTCAGTATTTACACAGTGTGTGGGGGGGGGTTCAGTATTTACACAGTGTGTGGGGGGGGTCAGTATTTACACAGTGTGTGTGGGGGGGTCAGTATTTACACAGTGTGGTGGGGGGTCAATATTTACAGTGTGTGTGGGGGCGGTCAGTATTTACACAGTGTGTGTGTGGGGGGGCGGTCAGTATTTACACAGTGTGTGTGGGGGGGTCAGTATTTACAGTGTGTGTGTGGGGGGGTCAGTATTTACACAGTGTGGGGTGGGGGTCAGTATTTACACACTGTGTGGGGGGGTCAGTATTTACAGTGTGTGTGTGGGGGGTCAGTAGTTACACAGTGTGTGGGGGGGGGGTCAGTATTTACACAGTGTGTGTGGGGGGGTCAGTATTTACACAGTGTGTGGTTGGGGGGTTCAGTATTTACACAGTGTGTGTGTGGGGGGGGTCAGTATTTACGCAGTGTGTGTGGGGGGGTCAGTTTTTACACAGTGTGGGGGGGTCAGTATTTACACAGTGTGTGGGGGGTTCAGTATTTACACAGTGTGTGTGTGTGGGGGGGGTCAGTATTTACGCAGTGTGTGTGGGGGTTCAGTATTTACACAGTGTGTGGGGGGCGTCAGTATTTACACAGTGTGTGTGGGGGGGTCAGTATTTACACAGTGTGTGGGGGTTCAGTATTTATACAGTGTGTGGGGGGGGGTCAGTATTTACAGTGTGTGGGGCGGTCAGTATTTACACAGGTGGGGTGGGGGTCAGTATTTTCACACTGTGAGTGGGGGGGGGGTCAGTATTTACACAGTGTGTAGGGGGGGTCAGTATTTACACAGTGTGTGTGGGGGGTCAGTATTTACACAGTGTGGGGTGGGGGTCAGTATTTTCACACCGTGTGTAGGGGGGTCAGTATTTACACAGTGTGTGGGAGGGTCAGTATTTACACAGTGTGGGGGGGGTCAGTATTTACAGTGTGTGGGGGGATCAGTATTTACACAGTGTGTGTGGGGGGTCAGTATTTACAGTGTGTGGGGGGGGTCAGTATTTACACAGTGTGTGGGGGGGGTCAGTATTTACACAGAGTGGGGTGGGGGTCAGTATTTTCACACTGTGTGTGGGGGGGGTCAGTATTTACACAGTGTGTGCGGGGGGGGGTCAGTATTTACACAGTGTGAGGGGGGTCAGTATTTACACAGTGTGTGGGGGGGGTCAGTATTTACACAGTGTGTGTGGGGGGCGTCAGTATTTACACAGTGTGTGGGGGGGGTCAGTATTTACAGTGTATGTGGGGGGGGGTCAGTATTTACACAGTGTGGGGTGGGGTCAGTATTTACACACTGTGTGGGGGGGTCAGAATTTACATAAAGTGTGATCTCTCTGGGGGGGTCAGTATTTACAGTGTGTGGGTCAGTATTTATACAGTGTGGGGGGGTCAGTATTTACACAGTGTGTGGGGGGTCAGTATTTACACAGTATGTGGGGGGTCAGTATTTACACAGTGTGTGTGGGTCAGTATTTACACAGTGTGGGGGGGGGGTCAGTATTTACACAGTGTGTGGGGGGGGTCAGTATTTACACAGTGTGTCGGGGGGGTCAGTATTTACACAGTGTGTGGGG
>NW_027250846.1:0-95271 GCF_044704955.1 Pristiophorus japonicus | reverse complement strand
GTCCGAACTGACCCCCGTCCGGACGGAATTCCTCATCGGCGCCAAACCCCGGAACCTCCCTCGGGGGCCGGCGCCTCACAACTTGAGCCGCCTCGGGGAAATCCCCTCCGTGCCTTTCAGTTCCGCGTGGAGGGGTTTCCTGTACGGGCTGCTCCTGCACACCCTCAACTTTGCCATCCTCGCCGGCCGTCCGGACACGCCATGGCGTACCATCTTGCCGTCCGGAGGAGGCGGGGGTCCCCGATGGAGGGCACTCTACGCAGGGGTCCTCCCACTATTCATCGGGGACTTGGCCTGGAGGGTGGTGCCGTGCAACAAATTTTTAAGCCGGTTCACGGACTCCCAGGCCGCCTGCAATTTCTGCGGTCTGGAGGAGTCCGTGTTCCATGTTTTTATTGAGTGCACAAGGTTGCAGCCCCTGTTTTATTATTTGAAGGGGCTGCTCCTGAAATTCTGGCTGCACTTCAGTCCCACTCTCCTGATCTTTGGGCACCCTGTGCGGAGGGGAGCGGGTAAGTCCGAAGGCCTCCTCGTAGGACTGTTCCTGGGCACGGCCAAGGGTGCCATCAGCCGGTCCAGGCAGCGGGCGGTCGAGGGGGTCGTTCAACCTGACTGCCTGCCTCTCTTCCGCTCTTACATCCGGTCCAGGGTGTCCTTGGAGATGGAGCACGCGGTGTCCACCGGTACGCTTGCGGCCTTCCGTGAGAGGTGGGCACCGGAGGGACTGGAGTGCATCATCACGCCCGGCAACCAAATTTTAATTTGATTTTACATTTTAAAATTTAATTTGTTTTAATTGCCGGTGCTTTTAGTGTCCCCTTCCCTTTTATAGGGGGCACTGGAAAAATATGATTTTAGCGCCCAAAAAAACCCCCCCAAAAAAATGAAAAACAAATATAAAAACCCCAAAAAAGGAAAAAAGGGCCTTGTAAATGTCTGGTGTGTCACCCAGGTCGGGTGGCACGGTTTAATGTTTTATGTTTTTGCAGGTGAACTCCAAAAAGAGTTTCATGCACAAGGACCAATTGTGGAGCAGTGGAGGCGTGTCCTGCTCAGTAGGAGCTGGGAGCAGTGAGAGGAGCAGCTATCAACTTGAGCTCCTGCCTGGAGAGCCCTGAGACCAGCCCAGGAAGAGAAGGAAGGAAGGGGCTTCACCACCAACTTTCACCCAGAGGGAGAGGAGGAAGCAGAAAACTTTTAAACAACATTTTACCATTCTGCAAAGAGTTGGAGAGAGGGGGAAAGACCAACAAACATCCAGTGTGGAAGGAGGGAGACTCTACCATTCAACAGGTGGGTGTATTGGTGCAGTCCCAAAAAGACTTTGTTGAATCGGTGGGGGGAGTAAAGAAGACCACTGAGGGCTGGAACATCGCGGGGTGTGTGTGTGTGTGTGGAAGTGTGTGTGGGGGCCTTGCTTACAACTAGGCCCTCCCCACAATTAGACCCCCCCCCCCCATTGCCTAGCCTGGGTTAGCTGGAGCTACCAGGCTGAAGATTTCTTTAAATCACCAATTGAATATCGTTAGGAGTGTGTGCCTGGTGGCTCTAGCTGCCCCAGGTGAAGACATCTTCTCCCCCCACCTGAAGACCAACCCAAAGACTGTGCTTGTGTGTTTTGCCATCTGGGGAGTGCACCCACCCACAGCTGCGAGGGGAGACCTGCCCTCGCACTTCCCCCCCTTTCCCACCCCCCTCTCTCTTTCTCTGTTACTCTGTTTCTCCCCTCTCTCTCTGAGACCCCTTTCTCCCAAATTAATTTAAATAAAAAAACAATTGAGACAACTGAGCAGAGGGAGCAAGGCCCCTCCCCAATTGCCAACTAGGGGAGAGGTGCCTCGTTAAGAGCTCCTCTGCTCAGTCTTTTAGATAAGAGGCCAATTAAGACCATTAAGGCCTGTGACTTTGGGGTGGGTGTAGCCCTTAAAGGGACCCCGTGATGGCGACCCCATCCACGCCGGTGGCGGGGCCAGCGAGGACATATGCGCAGGTGGCAACCGCTTCCACGGCACCTCCTGCGCCACCCGCTGCCCTGCCACCTTTCAGATTAATTACCAGAAAACACGGGGTCAAGAGCTACACCCCACAATGACCATCGAGGAGTGCGTGCGGGCGATGGCTGGGGTAGTCGGCCCCTCGGCCATTGTTGCAGCCTCCAAGATGTCTGGGAAGGCCGTGTTCTTCCTGGGGTCGGAGCGGGCGGTGTCCCTGGCCCTCGAAAAGGGGCTCACGGTGGGCGGGACGTTCCTGCCGGTGGACCCTCTCGAGGCCACCGCGCAGAGGGTCATCGTTTCAAACGTCCCGCCCTTTGTTCCCGCTGGGCTCCTCCTCCCTCACCTACACCAACTGGGGGAGGTAAGGTCGGGGATCAACCCCATACCGCTCGGCCTCAGGGAGAACAGCCTGCACCACGTGTTCTCCTTCCGCCGCCGGCTCTTTGTCCGGCTGGCGCGGGAGGAGACGACGGAGGGGAACTTTAATGTGGTGCACGAGGGGACTGCCTACCGCGTCTTCTGGACGTCGGACGGCGTGCGGTGCCATGCCTGCAGGGAGGTGGGGCACGTTCGTAAGAACTGCCCCGCCTCCAAGGCCGCCAAACCACCGAAGGCGGCCAAGGCTGGCGCCGCCGCCACCCCTCCCCCAGGTTGCGTCCGCGTGCCGGGAGCCGTAGGTGCGCGGGCATCGTCGGAGGCCTTTGTTTTCGGGGCCTCCGGCGGGGGGGAGGGAGAGCGTCCGAGCGGAAAGAAGGCGCGGAACAAGGAGAAACATCTAGAGGCGGGTCCCCTCAGTGCGCCAGAAAGATTGACCACCGCGCTCGGCCCAACCCAGCCACCGGCGAGTGCGGGGTGCCCTGAGCCCGTGCCCGAGCCCTTGACCAATACCGCAGAGGGGCCCGGGTGCGGGCAAGAAAAGAAAAAGGGGGGGGCGGAGCGGGAGGCCTCGGCAGACATGGGGGTCTCCCTGCCTCCGCGCACCTCCAGGAACAAAAGGAGGCGCCGCTCCGATGAGGCGGAGGGGGAACAACATCCCTCCGCGGAGGAGTCGGTGCCCGCCGCGTGTCCCGCGTCCCCCACCAGCGCCCCCAAGCAGCGCCGTAGGCGGGAAGAGTCTGTCCCCGGGGAGGGTGTGGCAGTCGAGGCTGCCCAGCCGCTGCCTCCTGGGGAGGGCGTGGAAGATCTGCCTGTCGTGGGGGGCGTGGGGACCGCGGAGGAATGCATTGCCGCCGGGCCGGGCGTCCCGGGGACTGAGGCGGGCGGGGCCGAAAAGGCCGAACCTGAGCCCGCCCAGCCAATACCCAACTTCCCCCGGGAGTCGCTCGACCCGGCAGAGAATGAAACAAATGTTTATTATGACACTGTAGATGCTGGGCCGGGGGGTGGCAGCGGGGAGGGGGAGGAACACCCACCCTCGCCCCTTACTTTGGAGCTGGAGCACTTGGGGAGCCTGGGGATCTCCTATGGCCGGGTCTCTCCTTGTTCCCTGGTTCCTGGGGTGGAGGGGGAACCCCTTCCGCTGTCATTTCCCGACCCAGCACCATTTTTAAAAGAGCCCAGTGGGGACTCCTCTGCCGACGATCCTGGGGGTGGGATCGGGGCAGAGCCAGGGCCGGTTGGAGCGGCCGGTTCATTTTCCGTACCTTGTGCGGTCGATGGGCCGGTGGCGGCCACCTCCCGGAGGAGGACGGGGACTCGGTGGGGGACGCAGGTGAAGACCTAGAGACCACCGCCAGCGAGGCGGTGGATCTGCTCGCGGCCGCCGCCGAGACCATCCTCATTCCTGCAAAGGAACTCCGGGACTTTTTGGCCCAGAGCCGGGGTCACTGCAACCAAGCCCGACTGGCCCTGGAAAAATGGTCCGAGCCAGAGCTGATCAAGGGGTCCGTCCGCGCCGCCGTCAAAACCTTGGCCGCGGGCGGGCCTTTGACAAAGGCGCAACACCTTGAGCTGCGCGAGCTCGAGGGACTCCTCGCTGGGCTGCGGAGGGAGCGGAGTTCAACAAAAGACTCCGCTCCCTCCCCCACAATAGGTTAAGGTAGAGGTTGCACTATGCTTTTACCATGAAGATAACCATAGCCAGCCTCAACATCAACGGCGGCAGAGGGGCACGCCGTAGATTTGACAATTTTTCGCTCCTGCGGGAGGGGAAATATGCGGTGTGCTTCCTGCAAGAAACCCACACCGTTCCGGGAGACGAAGCCACGTGGCTCCTGGAATGGCAAGGAGAGGTCCGCATGAGCCACCTCACCGCCATTTCTAGTGGGGTGGCCATCTTGCTGGGCCCGCCTTTTCAGCCGGAGATCTTGGGGGTCGAGGAGCCCGTGCCAGGCCGCTTGCTGCACGTAACGGTTCGCCTGGGGGACGTGCCGCTCCATCTCGTGAACGTGTACGCCCCTCAGCCCGGCCCGCAGCAAACGCGCTTCTTTGAAGAGGTGTCCGCTCTTCTTGGCTCCGTCGACGTCGGCGACTGCATTGTCCTCGGGGGGGATTTTAACTGCACCCTCGAGGCGAGGGATCGCTCCGGTGCCCCGCAGTGCATGACAGCGATGGAGAAGTTGAGGGACCTGGTCGGGTCCTTCGACTTGGTGGACGTCTGGCGAAATCTCCACCCCGACTCCAGCGCCTTTACTTGGGTGAGGCCTGGAGTTGGATGGTCTAGAGTCGACCGCCTTTACGTGTCTCGGGCGTACGTTTCCTGCGTCCCGGCGGCCTCCATGCGGCCGGTGCCGTGTTCGGACCACCACCTGGTGTGGGCGGAGCTCGCTTCACTCCGTGCGAGGACGGGGTCCGCGTACTGGCACTATAACAACCGGCTGCTGGAGGACGTGCGGTTCCAGGACTCGTTCCGTCGATTCTGGTCCGACTGGAGAAGAAAGCAGGGGGGCTTCCCCTCCTTGAGGCTATGGTGAGACGTGGGCAAGGCTCACGTCCGCGTCTTCTGTCAAGAGTACGCGAGGGGGTCGACCAAGAGGCGGGCGGCCAGAGTCGGGCGCCTAGAAAAAGAGGTGCTCGACCTGGAAGCCCGTCTCGGTCAAGTCGTCCAGGACCCGGCCCTGCGGACGGTGTACGAAGTGAAGAAGGCCGCGCTGAAGGACCTGCAGCTCGTCGGGTCCCGAGGTGCGTTCATGAGGTCGCGGATCCGGTTCCTGCGGGATCTGGACCGCGGCTCCCCCTTCTTCTACTCGCTGGAAAAAAGACAGGGTGTCCGTAAGCAGCTCTTGACGCTGCTGGCCGACGACGGCTCTCTCGTCTCGGATCCGGAGGGCGTCAACAACAGGGCCCGTGAATATCACGGGGCTCTGTTCTCTCCGGATCCGTCCAGCGAGGAAGCGCGTAGAGTTTTGTGGGAGGACCTGCCGAAGGTCAGCCCGGAGGGCGCCGAAAATCTGGAAGCTCCGCTAAGCCTGGCGGAGCTGACCGGTGCCCTTGCCCAGCTCTCGAGGGGAAAATCCCCGGGGCTGGACGGGCTGACCGTGGAGTTCCACAGGGTGTTCTGGGACGTCCTGGGGAGCGACTACGCGTGGGTCCTGGGGGAAAGTCTGGCGACCGGGGAGATGCCCCTCTCTTGGCGCAGGGCAGTCATCGTCCTGCTGCCTAAGAAGGGCGATCTCTGCCTCCTTAAGAACTGGCGCCCGGTCTCCCTCCTCAGCACGGACTACAAAATCTTCGCCAGGGCGATGTCTGCTCGCCTTGGTGCTGTGCTGGACCACATGATCCACCCCGACCAGTCATACACGGTCCCGGGCCGGACAATCCACGATAACATCCATCTGGTCCGGGACCTCATCCATTGTTCCCAGGAGGCTGGTCTGTTGGTCGCCTTCCTATCCCTCGACCAAGAGAAGGCGTTCGACAGGGTGGATCACGACTATCTGCTCGGAACTCTGCGCGCTTTCGGGTTCGGGACGCATTTCGTCGCCCGGATCCGACTTTTGTACGCCGCCGCGGAGTGTCTGATTAAGGTTAACGGGTCCTTGACGGCGCCCCTTCGCTTTAGGAGAGGGGTGCGCCAGGGATGCCCCATGTCCGGCCAGTTATACGCCGTTTGCGTGGAGCCTTTCCTGCGCCTCTTGCGGACGAGGTTGACGGGACTGGCTCTGCAAGGGCCGGGCGTGGAGGTCGTCCTCTCGGCTTATGCCGATGACGTGCTCCTCGCGGTAGAGGATCCCGCTGACCTGCGGAGGATGCGTGAGTGCCAGGAGATTTACTCGGCCGCGTCCTCCGCCAGGATCAACTGGGAGAAATGTTCCGGACTCCTGGTGGGTCAGTGGCGGGTGGACTCCCTGCCGGAGGAGCTCAGGCTTTTTGCCTGGAGCACGACCCATCTCCTCTATCTGGGAGTCTACCTTAGCCCGGAAGAGCCTGGCCGGTGAACTGGCAGGAGCTGGAGTCCAAGGTCGCCGCTCGCCTAGGGCGCTGGACAGGACTGCTCCGAGTGCTGTCCTACAGGGGTCGAGCGCTAGTCATAAACCAGCTGGTGGCCGCCATGTTGTGGTACCGGCTGGTCACTTTGACCCCTCCCCCTGCGTTTGTCGCCAAGATACAAAAGAAGCTGGTGGACTTCTTCTGGAACAACAGGAAGCACTGGGTCTCTGCCGCGGTCCTGAGTCTCCCGCTTGAGGAGGGCGGTCAGTCGTTGGTGTGCGTCAGCGCCCAGCTCGCGACTTTCCGTCTTCAGACCCTGCAGAGATACCTTTACGTCGAGCCCCCTCCTAGGTGGTGTGCTCTGGCGAGGTATTTCTTCCGCCAGCAGCGCGACCTCAATTATGACATGCAGCTCCTGTTTGTGAACTTGGGGGGTGCCAGGACCGCCCTCCGGGAGCTGCCTGTCTTTTACAGGGAACTCATCAGGGCCTGGAACAAAGTCTCCACCAAGCGCAGCTCTCCGCCGGCTGGAGTGGCGGCCGTCCTGCAGGAGACGCTGCTCAGGAATCCGTACCTCCACGGCCGAGGTTTTATGTGGCGGTCGGAAGAGAGGGCTGTGGCTGGTGAGGTGACCAGGGTCAGGGACCTGCTCGATGGCGGAGGAGCGGGCTAGATGGCGCCAGACACGCTGGCGCGGCGCCTAAACTCTGCCAACGTCCGCCACGCGGCCGATGCCATCGAGTCGCTAAAAACAGCTCTGGGCCCTGACTCCGTTAGGTGCATCGAGGAGGCTCAAGCACGTGGGGAAATCCCGTCCGAACTGACCCCCGTCCGGACGGAATTCCTCATCGGCGCCAAACCCCGGAACCTCCCTCGGGGGCCGGCGCCTCACAACTTGAGCCGCCTCGGGGAAATCCCCTCCGTGCCTTTCAGTTCCGCGTGGAGGGGTTTCCTGTACGGGCTGCTCCTGCACACCCTCAACTTTGCCATCCTCGCCGGCCGTCCGGACACGCCATGGCGTACCATCTTGCCGTCCGGAGGAGGCGGGGGTCCCCGATGGAGGGCACTCTACGCAGGGGTCCTCCCACTATTCATCGGGGACTTGGCCTGGAGAGTGGTGCACGGAGCAATGCCGTGCAACAAATTTTTAAGCCGGTTCACGGACTCCCAGGCTGCCTGCAATTTCTGCGGTCTGGAAGAGTCCGTGTTCCATGTTTTTATGGAATGCACAAGGTTGCAGCCCCTGTTTTATTATTTGAAGGGGCTGCTCCTGAAATTCTGGCTGCACTTCAGTCCCACTCTCCTGATCTTTGGGCACCCTGTGCGGAGGGGAGCGGGTAGGTCCGAAGGCCTCCTCGTAGGACTGCTCCTGGGCACGGCCAAGGGTGCCATCAGCCGGTCCAGGCAGCGGGCGGTCGAGGGGGTCGTTCAACCTGACTGCCTGCCTCTCTTCCGCTCTTACATCCGGTCCAGGGTGTCCTTGGAGATGGAGCACGCGGTGTCCACCGGTACGCTCGCGGCCTTCCGCGAGAGGTGGGCACCGGAGGGACTGGAGTGCATCATCACGCCCGGCAACCAAATTTTAATTTGATTTTACGTTTTAAAGTTTAATTTGTTTTAATTGCCGGTGCTTTTAGTGTCCCCCTTCCCTTTTATAGCGCGCACTGGGGAAAATTGTGATTTTAGTGCCCAAAAAAAAACGAAAAAGAAAAAGAAAAACTCAAAAAAAACAAAAAAAGGAAAAAAAAGGGCCTTGTAAATGTCTGGTGTGTCACCCAGGTTGGGTGGCACGATTTAATGTTTTATGTTTTTGCAGGTAGACTCTAAAAGAGTTTCATGCACAAGGATCCCCAGGTCCCTCTGCATCTCAGCATGTTGTAATTTCTCCCCATTCAAATAATATTCCCTTTTACTGTTTTTTCCCCCAAGGTGGATGACCTCACACTTTCCGACATTGTATTCCATCTGCCAAACCTTAGCCCATTCGCTTAACCTATCTAAATCTCTTTGCAGCCTCTCTGTGTCCTCTACACAACCCGCTTTCCCACTAATCTTGGTGTCATCTGCAAATTTTGTTGCACTACACTCTGTCCCCTCTTCCAGGTCATCTATGTATATTGTAAACAGTTGTGGTCCTAGCACCGATCCCTGTGGCACACCACTAACCACCGATTTCCAACCCGAAAAGGACCCATTTATCCCGACCCTCTGCTTTCTGTTAGCCAGCCAATTCTCTATCCATGCTAATGCATTTCCTCTGACTCCCCGTACCTCTATCTTCTGCAGTAATCTTTTGTGTGGCACCTTATTGAATGCCTTTTGGAAATCTAAATACACCACATCCATCGGTACACCTCTATCTACCATTCTCGTTATATCCTCAAATAATTCTAGTAAATTAGTTAAACATGATTTCCCCTTCATGAATCCATGCTGCGTCTGCTTGATTGCACTATTCCCAGTGTCGGAGAGGCCTATAAAAGGCCCAGCAGTCGGCAGAGGCAGGAGATCGAGTAGCGGGAGTTCGGGCAGTGTCGGAGAGGCCTATAAAAGGCCCAGCAGTTGGAGGAGGTGGGAGATCGAGCAGCGAGAGTTCGGGCAGCGTCGGAGAGGCCTATAAAAGCCCCAATAGTCAGAGATGTGGGAGATCGAGCAGCAGGAGTTCGGGCAGTGTTGGAGAGGCCCATAAACCTTGCACACATTGGCTCAAATAGCTGCACCATTACACACTGGTGATTCCTTAACATCAAAGGGTATAATTGCACTTAACTTCAATCAACTTAAACTTCAACTGTCAACAAGGTGATGCCCACCATTGATGTATGACCTGCACACCCAGCTGTGTGTGAGCCTTGTAAATACCACCGACGTTCTTTCAGACAAAGTGATCGTTGATGAGCTCCTGACGTATGGCTCTTGCAGCTATCATGCCACCGTGGGCCCTTTCATGCGGTCTACAGGGGGGCAGGGGCATGGCTTCAGCATCAGCCTGATTGTCTGGGCCAATGTCAGCGTCCACTTCCTCATCCTCCTCTTCCTCTCTCTGGTGAGGTGGACTGTCAGGCTCATCAGGCAATTCTTGTCCCCCCTGATAGCCAATTGTGTAGCATGCAGCAGACCATCATGAATTGAGCTACCTGCTCAGGGTGGTATTGGAGCTCGCCTCCTGAGTGGTCCAGGCACCTAAAGTGCTGCTTCAACACTCCAATGGTTTTCTCCACGATATTGCGACTTGCTCTGTGCCTCTCATTGTATCGCCTTTTGGCCCCGGTGTGGGTGTCATACAGGGGGGTCATCAGCCAGGTGGCGAGGCCATATCCTTTGCCCCCAAGCATCCAGCATTGACCTTGTGGCTCATTGTTAAACAAGTCAGATACAGTGCCCTCACGCAGGATGTGAGCATCATGGATGCTGCCCGGAAATTGAGCATTCACTGTCAGTATAATTTGCTGGTGGACAACAACCAGCTGGACATTCAGGGAGTGGAATCCCTTGTGGTTCCTGAAAACCTCAACATCCTGAAAAGGTGCCCGCATCACGATGTGCGTACAGTCTATTGCTCCCTGCATCTTGGTGAAGTTTGCAATTCTGGATAACCCTAGAGCCCTCTCACTCTGTGCCTCCCTGGTCATAGGGAAGCTGATCAAGTCTTCCTGCATGTGTACAGGGCTTCAGTGACCTGTCTAATGCAGCGATGTGTGGCATGCTGAGAAAGTCCGTAAATGTCGCCAGTGTGGTCTGAAAAGAACCCGAGGCATAGAATGACAGTGCCACGGTGACTTTGACCTCGATGGACAGTGCAAGTCCGATGGTGCTGGCAGGCTGCAGATCTGCCCTTATCACCCCTTGAAATATGGCGGGAGGCAGAAGACACTCCAGATGGTAGCCTATTAAATCGATATAGGCCGAAATTATTATTTATAGTCAAGCATGACTTGGACATCATCTAGTTCAAGTTGTCAGTCACCATTTGTGGGATCCAACTTTGAGAATATCTGATCACCTGTCAACATTGTGAGCAAATCTTCTACATTTGGTAATGTATTGGGGAGATTACCCTCTAGAACCTGGTTTATAGTTACTTTATAATCACCACACAACCTTATCTTAGCATCTGATTTAGGTACAACAACAAATGGTGTAGCCCAATTACATAAATCTATGTTCTCAGTCTCTACTCTTCTGAGTTCTTGCTGAACTTTCTCCTTGAGTTCATATGGTATGGGACGTGGCTTGTAGTAAACTGGTCTAGTGTCCTTCTGTAATTGCAAACCTGATACTCACCTTGATTGCCCGTTTCACAGAACACCTTCGGATGCATCTTGATGGCATCATCCTTCGATGCAAATCTCGTTTCAACACAAAAAATCTCATTCCAATCCAGCTTCAGTGATCCCAACCACTACTAAGAGAGGCAAGCTCTGAAATTGATCCTTGTATTTCACCGGTAGGGTGATAGGACTTACCACAGGAATGTTCTCTCCCGAGTAGCCTCTACCTTGGATTTCTCCAATGGGAAATCACACAATTTGTTGAGATATAGCGACTCCGGTACCATGCTCACGGATGTGCCAGTGTCGATTTCCCGGGTATCTTGGTTCCTGCAATATCTACTTGGATGACGATACTTTTCAAATTGCTGTTAGATACCCTCGTGCTCCTGGTGATGTGTATTTCTTCACCTGTTGCTTTTCTTCCATGTTATGTAGTCTCTGGGGATTTTTACTTACAGCCTTGAGTGTTGCTTTACTCTTCATTCGGCAAGCCTTCGCACAATGCCCAGTTTTCCTGCAGAAGAAACACTCTGCCTTTGCATATGGACAATTTGGAGCAATAGAAACATAGAAACATCGAAATTTACAGCACAGAAGGAGGCCATTTCGGCCCATCGTGTCCGTGCCGGCCGACAAAGAGCCACACGGCCCTCGGTCAGCAGCCCTGAAGGTTACATATAAACCTATGAACAATGGCGGAAAGGTAAAGAGCACCCAGCCCAACCAGTCCGCCTCACACAACTGCGACACCCCTTACACTGAAATTGCATGATCAGCCATGATCATATTGAATGGTGGTGCAGGCTCGAAGGGCCAAATGGCCTTCTCCTGCACCTATTTTCTATGTTTCTATGTTTCTATGAAACATTCTACACTCCACCCCAACCAGAGCCATGAGATCTCCTGGGAGAGGCAAAAACCAGATAAAAACCAAGGCCAATTTAGGGGGAAAAAAATCTGGGAAAATCCATCTCCGACCCATCCAGGCGATTGAAGCTATTTTCGATTCCCTGCAGTACTTACCATTACAGTCTGCGCCGGCCAACAATGTGTTGTCCCAGGCACCGATTGTTATGTACAGAGAAAGACTGAACACTGTGAGCTCAAAGTAACGTGTGACCTTAGTCCTTTATTGCAGGTCTCCAGAGTGCCTCTTCAACCTGTGAGGCCTCCTTAAATACCTGTGCTCCCAAGGATTATGGGATCCCTTGCGACTCCAGGGGATGAGCCCTCTGGTGGCTGTACAGAGTAAATACAAATTTACATATATAACAACACCCGCCCCCCACCACAAAGTCAATAGTGTAACTATTTACAATGTGAGTCGATCTGGGGCTCTTCTTGCCCTGGTTGATCGTCTCGGTGTGAAAGCTGGTGTTGTTGAATCATTTGTTGGGCCCTTGCTGGGCTGCTGTGCAGCTGGCCTTGCTGGGCTGCCTGGTGTGTTACATAGAAACATAGAAAATAGGTGCAGGAGTAGGCCATTCGGCTCTTCGAGCCTGCACCGCCATTCAATGAGTTCATGGTTGAACATGCAACTTCAGTACCCCATTCCTGCTTTCTCGCCATACCCCTTGATCCCCCTAGTAGTAAGGACTACATCTAACTCCTTTTTGAATATATTTAGTGAATTGGCCTCAACAACTTTCTGTGGTAGAGAATTTCACAGGTTCACCACTCTCTGGTTGAAGAAGTTTCTCCTCATCTCGGTTCTAAATGGCTTACCCCTTACCCTTAGACTGTGACCCCTGGTTCTGGACTTCCCCAACATTGGGAACATTATTCCTACATCTAACCTGTCTAAACCCGTCAGAATTTTAAACGTCTCCATGAGGTCCCCTCTCATTCTTCTGAACTCCAGTGAATACAAGCCCAGTTGATCTAGTCTTTCTTGATATGTCAGTCCCGCCATCCCGGGAATCAGTCTGGTTAATCTTCGCTGCACTCCCTCAATAGCAAGAATGTCCTTCCTCAAGTTAGGAGACCAAAACTGTACACAATACTCCAAGTGTGGCCTCACCAAGGCCCTGTGCAACTGTAGTAACCCCTCCCTGCCCCTGTACTCAAATCCCCTCGCTATGAAGGCCAACATGCCATTTGCTTTCTTAACCGCCTGCTGTACCTGCATGCCAACCTTCAATGACTGATGCACCATGACACCCAGGTCTCGTTGCACCTCCCCTTTTCCTAATCTGTCACCATTCAGATAATAGTCGGTCTCTCTGTTTTTACCACCAAAGTGGATAACCTCACATTTATCCACATTATACTTCATCTGCCATGCATTTGCCCACTCACCTAACCCATCCAAGTCACTCTGCAGCCTCATAGCATCCTCCTCGCAGCTCACACTGCCATCCAACTTAGTGTCATCTGCAAATTTGGAGATATTACATTTAATCCCCTCATCTAAATCATTAATGTACAATGTAAACAGCTAGGGCCCCAGCACAGAACCTTACGGTACCCCACTAGTCACTGCCTGCCATTCTGAAAAGTACCCATTTACTCCTACTCTTTGCTTCCTGTCTGCCAACCAGTTCTCAATCCACCTCAGCACACTACCCCCAATCCCATGTGCTTTAACTTTGCACTTTGGGTCCTGCTGGGCTGCTGTGAATAATGGGTTCTGCTTCGTGGTCAACCTTGGTGCCGGTTGCCACTGGTGTGTATGTTGGGGGATCAAAAAAGGTAGGGTCCAAGGTGGGTTGCTCAGGATAGTCCGTGAATCTGAGTTTGATTTGCTCCAAGTGTTTCCGGTGAATGATTCCATTTGAAAGTTTGACCCGAAACATCCTGGCCACGACTGTGCTGGGAAGCCACTTGGGACCTTATCATAATTCAATACAAATACAGGATTATTGATTTCAATCTCACGTGACCCATTTGCGCGATCATGGTATGTACTTAGTTGAAGCCGCCTGCTCTCTACCTGTTCATGTAGATCAGGGTGAACTAACGAGAGCCTTGTCTTAAGTGCTCTTTTAATGAGCAGTTGAGCAGGTGGGATCCCAGTGAGTGAGTGTGGTCTTGTGTGGTAGCTAAGCAGGATTCGGGATAGGCGAGTCTGCAGTGAGCCTTCAGTTACTCTCTTTAAGCCTTACTTGATGGTTTGCACTGCTCTCTCTGCCTGACCATTGGACACTGGTTTAAATGGGGCAGATGTGACATGTTTTATCCCGTTACGGGTCACGAATTCTTTGAACTCAGCACTGGTAAAACATGGCCCATTGTCGCTCACCAGGACATCGGGTAGGCCGTGTGTGGCAAACATGGCCCACAGGCTTTCAGTAGTAGCAGCGGACGTGCTAGCCGACATTATCTCACATTCAATCCACTTGGAGTACGCGTCTACAACCACAAGGAACATTTTACCCAAGAACGGGCCTGCATAGTCGATGTGTACCCTAGACCACGGTTTGGAGGGCCAAGACCATAAACTTAGCGGCGCCTCCCTGAGTACATTGCTTAACTGCGAGCATGTATTACATCAGTGAATGCAGGACTCTAAGTCCGCATCGATACCAGGCCACCACACGTGGGATCTGGCTATCGCTTTCATCATTTCGATGCCTGGGTGGGTACTGTGGAGGTCATTGATGAAGGTGTCTCTGCCCTTCTTGGGGATCACTACTCGATTGCCCCACAAAAGGCAGTCTGCCTGTATAGACATTTCATCTTTGTGCCGCTGGAACGGCTTTATCTCTTCCTGCATTTCCACTGGGTCACTGGACCAGCTCCCATGAAGCACACAGCTTTTGATTAGAGATAATAAGGAGTCCTGGCTCGTCCAGGTTTTGATCTGCCCAGCAGTGAAGGTGATTGCTCACTCTCAAATGCTTCTATAACCATGGGTAAATCTGCGGGCTGTGCCATATCCACCCCCGTGGTGGGCAATGGCAGCCTACTGAGAGCATCGGCGCAGTTTTCTGTGCCTGGCCTGTGGCGAATGGCATAGTTGTATGTGGACAACGTGAGCGCCCATCTCTGGATGTGAGCCGATGCGTTGGTATTTATCCCTTCACTCTCAGAAAACAGGGATATTAGTGGATTATGGTCAGTTTCCAATTCGAATTTTAGCCCAAACAGGTATTGATGCATTTTCTTTACCCCATAGACACACGTTAACGCTTCTTTCTCAATCATGCTGTAGGCTCTCTCAGCCTTAGACAGACTCCTGGATGCATAAGCAACCGGTTGCAGTTTCCCGAAATCATTAGCTTGTTGCAATACACACCCAACGCTATATGACGACACATCACATGCTGGTACCAAAAGCTGACATGGATCATACAACACAAGCAATTTGTTTGAGCATAACAATTTTCTCACTTTTACAAAGGCATTTTCTTGGCTTTTGCCCCAAACCCATTCGCCCCCTTTTCATATTAAGACATGCAGTGGTTCTAGCAGTGTGCTGAGACCCGGTAAGAAGCTACCAAAGTAGTTCAAGAGTCCCAGAAACGACCGCAGCTCCGTCACATTCTGTGGCCTTGGTGCGTTCTCGATTGCCTCTGTCTTCGCGTTGGTGGGCCTGAAGCCATCCGCCGCAATATTCCTTCCCAGGAACTCTAACTTCAGGCACCAGGAAAACGCACTTCAAGCGTTTTAACCTGAGCCCCAAGCTGTTGAGTCGACTAAGAACCTCCTCCAGGTTCTGCAGATGTTCAACTGTGTTCCGACCTGTTACCAAGATGTCGTCCTGAAAGACCGCAGTGCGCGGGACCGACTTCAGTAAGCTTCCCATGTTTCTTTGGAATATCGCCGCCGTTGATCGAATTCCAAACGGGCATCTGTTATAAATGAAGAGACTTTTGTGCGTGCTGATGTAGGTGAGGCCCTTCGATGATTCCTCCAGTTCCTGCGTCATGTACGCTGAAGTCAGATCCAGCTTCCTGAATGTCTTTCCTCCTGCCAGCATTGCAAAGAGGTCATCGGCCTTTGGTAGTGGGTATTGGTTCTGCAGGGAGAAACGATTGATAGTTACTTTGTAATCGGCACAGATTCTGACAGTGCCGTCTTCCTTGGGACAATAGGACTGGCTCACTCATTGAACTCGATCGGTGAAATGATGCTCTCTCTTTGCAGCCAGTCTAGCTCGATCTCTACCCTTTCTCTCATCATGTACAGTACTACTCTCGCTTTGTGATGGATGGGTTGTGCCACCGGAATTAGGTGGATCTGCACTTGTGCTCCTTGGAATTTCCCGATGCCTGGTTCAAACAGCAAAGGAAAATTGTTTAAGACCTGGGCACACGAAGTGTCGTCAGTGGGCAACAGCGCTCGGACGTCGTCCCAGTTCCAGCGTATCTTTCCCAGCCAGTTCCTGCCGAGCGGCATGGGACCATCGCCCGGTAGCACCCAGAGTGGTAGCTTGTACACCGGTCCATCATAGGAAACCTTTACAGTAGAAATGCTGATTAGGGAAATCAGTTCTTTTGTGTAAGTTCTTAGTTTCATGCGAACTGGAGTTAAGACTAGCCTTGAGGCCTTGTTGCACCACAATCGTTTGAAAGTTTTTGCCCATGATGGACTGGCTTGTGCCCGTGTCCAGCTCCATTGACACCGGAAGTCCATTTAGTTCAACATTCAGCATTATCGGGGGACAATTCGTGTTGAACGTATGTACCCCATGTACCTCTGCCTCCTCAGTCTGAGGCTCTGGTTCATCGTGATCCTCCATGGATCTGTCGTCCTCTGCAACATGGTGGTTTGCAGGTTTAGCAGGATTTGCAGCTCGCCTGCACACTTGTTGGAGGTGTCGCATTGTTCCACAGCCCTTGGAAACGTACCCTTTGAATCGGCATGAATGGAAACGATGATCACCCCCGCAAGGCCAACAAGGTGTTAATGGTCTTGCATTCATCACCCTTGATGGTGGACTCTGAGACATCTGTGGATGTGCAGCTGCAGGTATGTGTGACTTGCCCTGTACGTTACATTTCGAAAACAACATCACTTTGTTCACATTACTTGTAGCAGCACTTGTGTGCTGAGAGATTTGCTTCGTATTGTCACTGGTGGCAATGAACGCCTGGGCTATCGCTATGGCCATACTCAAGGTTGGGGTCTCTGCAGTCAAAAGTTTGCGAAGTATGGTTTCGTGGCCAATGCCAAGTATGAAAAAGTCTCTGAGCATGTGCTCCAAATGTTCTTCAAATTCGCAATGTCCTGCAAGGCATCTTAGCTCGGCGACATAACTCACCACTTCCTGGCCTTCAGACCTTTTGTAGGTGTAGAACCGGTACCTCGCCATCAGAACGCTTTCCTTCAGGTTCAAATGCTCTCGGACCAGTGTGCACAAATCGTCGTACGATTTCTCCGTGGGTTTCGCTGGAGAGAGCAGATTCTTCATGAGGCCATAAGTTGGTGCCGCACAGACGGTGAGGAGGATCGCCCTTCGCTTGGCAGCACTCTCTTCCCCATCTAGCTCATTGGCCACGAAGTATTGGTCGAGTCGCTCCATAAAAATTTCCCAATCATCTCCCTCCGAGAATTTCTCCAGGACTCCCACTGTTTTCTGCATCTTTGGGTTCGCTATCTGTATCTTGTCGCCAGTTGTTATGTATGGAGAAAGAGTCAGACTGGACACTGTGAGCTGAAAGTAAAGTGTGACCTTAGTCTTTTATTGCAGGTCTCCAGAGTGCCTCTCCAACCTGTGATGCCTCCTAAAATACCTGTGCTCCCAAGGGATTATGGGACTCCAGGGGATGAGCCCTCTGGTGGCTGTACAGAGTAAATACAAGTTTACATATATAACATCAATAGCATGACTTCAGTGTATTGTTACCTTGGCCAGGTGCTGAGGCCTTGGAGCCCAACTGCCTTTTTCTTTTAACCTGCAGGCGATTCACCTCGGTTGTCTGACGACTGGAAATGGTACGAAATTCTCGGGAATATTGGTCAGCCATGTCCAACAACATAGCTGTCTGACAAGTTAAACCAAAAGTAAAGTTAGGAGTTGTCAACTTTTTTCCGATCACTTCATTTTTTAACCCACAAACAAAGCGGTCACGCAATGCTCGGTCCTGAAAGTTTCCGAAATTACCGAATGGATCGCTTCTTTAATGCTACTCACTGACTGAAGTGTTTGTGACCATCTTCAGTTGACAGTGCCGAATGGATCTTATTCAATCTCCATAATCATAGATGCCAGTGTCCGGCCAATTTGGCTCACTGCATGTGACATTAAGAAGTATCTCAGAGCACTGGGTGAAGCAAAGACAATACATTGGCTGTAGTGCTGAAGACCTGTGCATCAGAGCAAGCTATCCCTCGAGCCAAGCCATTCCTGTGCAGCTAGGACACTGGCATCTACCCAACAATCATGAAGACTGCCCAGGTATGTCCTCTCCATAAAAAATCGGAGCATCTATCCTGGCCAGTTACCACCTTCCAGTCATCAGATGGAAGGAATCATCAACAGTGCCATTAGGTGACAACATACGACAGGTATCGAGGCTTCAGCGAGGGTACAACAGAGATTCACCAGGATGGTGCCTGGTATGAGGAAGCTCAAAAAAAGGATTGACTAGTTGGATTTTTTTGTTAGAACAGCACAGATTTCAATATAACAGAAGTGTTTAAAATTCTGGAAGGATAGTAAAGGGTAGAGAGAAGCAGACTGTTTCCAGTAGTTCAGGGGCCTAGAACAGGGGTCCATTGGTACGATTAAGTGTGAGAGATTTCGATGAGGGCAGGAGAGACTTCTTCACACAGATAGTGGTGAGGCTGTGGGATTCACTCCCAAGGTTAGACATTGAGGCAGAAACTGTGTCAACATTCAGGATTAGAGTGGATAGGTGGAGGAAGGAAAAGGGGATAAAGGGATATGGGAACAGGGCGGGTAAATGATCAGGACTGTTTGGAGGGTAAATGCTGACACAGACTGGTTGGGCCGATTGGCCTGTCTCCGTTCTGTAACTTACACGAATTTCCATACCCATCAATAACCTTCTGACTGATGCTCAGTTTGGGTTGTACCAGAACTACTCAGCTCCAGACTTCACCACAGCTGTTGCCGATATGGATGTAAGTAAGCACTGCATGCCAGGGGCGAGGTTAGAGTAGCTGCACTCCACATCAAGGCAGCATCAGAGTGGGAATGGCACCAAGGAGCACACAGAAAGGGGCAGAAAGGTGGTCATGGTCGTCACACGCCAATCCTCACAGCTGCAAGGTGATTGGTGCAGGAGTTCTCTCCTGAAACTTCAACAGTGTCATCATTTCCAATCTTCCATCATCAACATCTTGGGTGTCACCGATGGCCAGAAGCTTAACTGGACCAGCCATATCAATATCATCATCATAGAAAGATAGAAAGATAGAAAGGTAGAAAATAGGTGCAGGAGTAGGCCATTCGGCCCTTCGAGCCTGCACCACCATTCAATAAGCTCATGGCTGATCATTCCCTCAGCACCCTTTTCCTGCTTTCTCTCCATACCCCTTGATCCCTTTAGCTGTAAGGGCCATATCCAACTCCCTCTTGAATATATCTAATGAACTGGCCTCAACAACTCTCTGCGGGAGAGAATCACACAGGTTAAAAAACAGGAAGACAGAATATTATCTGAATGGTGATAGATTAGGAAAAGGGGAGGTGCAACGAGACCTGGATGTCATGGTATATAGTCTTTGAAGTTTGGCGTGCAGGTACAGCAGGTGGTGAAGAAGGCAAATGGCATGTTGGTCTTCATAGCTAGGGGATTTGAGTATAGGAGCAGGGAGGTTTTACTGCAGTTGTACAGGGCCTTGGTGAGGCCTCACCTGGAATATTGTGTTCAGTTTTGGTCTCCTAATCTGAGGAAGGATGTTCTTGCTATTGAGGGAGTGCAGTGAAGGTTCACCAGACTGATTCCTAGGATAGCAGGACTGACATATGAGGAGAGACTGGATCAACTGGGCCTGTATTCACTAGAGTTTAGAAGGATGAGAGGGGATCTCATAGAAACATATAAAATTCTGACGGGATTGGACAGGTTAGAGGTAGGAAGAATGTTCCCATTGCTGGGGAGTTCCAGAAGCAGCGGTCACAGTCTAAGAATAAGAGGTAAGCCATTGAGGACCGAGATGAGGAGAAACTTTTTCACTCAGAGAGTGTCTAACCTGTGGAATTCTCTACCGCACAAAGTTATTGAGGCCAGTTCGTTAGATATATTCAAAAGGGAGTTAGATATGGCCCTTATGACCAAAGGGATCAAGGTGTATGGAGAGAAAGCAGGAAAGGGGTACTGAGGTGCAGGCTCGATGGGCCAAATGCACCTATTTCTATGTTTCTATGTTTCTATGCCAAGCATGATTTCCCTTTCATAAATCCATGCTGACTTGGACCGATCCTGTCGCTGCTTTACAAATGTTCTGCTATTTCATCTTTAATAATTGATTACAACATTTTCCCCACTATTGATGTCAGGCTAACCGATCTATAATTCCTCGTTTTCTCTCTCCCTCCTTTCTTAAAATGTGGTATTACATTAGCTACCCTACAGTCCATAGGAACTGACCCAGAAACGATAGACCGTTGGAAAATGATCACCAATGTATCCACTATTTCTAGAGCCACTTCCTTAAGTACTCTGGGATGCAGACTATCAGGCCCTGAGGATTTATCGGCCATCAATCCCATCAATTTCCCGAACACAATTTGCTGACTAATAAGGATTTCCTTCAGTTCCTCCTTCTCGCTAGACCCTCGGTCCCCAAGTATTTACGGAACGTTACTTGTGTCTTCCTTCGTGAAGACAGAACCAAAGTATTTGTTCAATTGGTCTGCCATTTCTTTGTTCCCCATTATAAATTCACCTGATTCTGACTGCAAGGGACCTACATTTGTCTTCACTAATCTTTTTCTCTTCACATATCGATAGAAACTTTTGCAGTCAGTTTTTATGTTCCCAGCAAGCTTCCTCGCATACTCTATTTTCCCCCTCCTAATTAAATCTTTTGTCCTCCTCTGCTGAATTCTAAATTTCTCACAGTCCTCAGGTTTGCTGCTTTTTCTGGCCAATTTATATGCCTCTTCCTTGGATTTAACACTTTCCCTAATTTCCCTTGTTAGCCACGTTTGAGCCACCTTCCCAGTTTTATTTTTACTCCAGACAGGGATGTACAATTGTTGAAGTTCATCCATGTGATCTTTAAATGTTTGCCATTGCCTATCCACCGTCAACCCTTTAAGTGTCACTCACCAGTCTATTCTAGCCAATTCACGTCTCATACCATCGAAGTTACCTTTCCTTAAGTTCAGGAGCCGAGTCTCTGAATTAACTGTGTCACTGTCCATCTTAATAAAGAATTCTACCATATTATGATCACTCTTCCCCAAGAGGCATCACACAACATGATTGCAATTAGTCCTTTCTCGTTACACATCAACCTGTCTAGGATGGCCAGCCCTCTAGTTGGTTCCTCGACATATTGGTCTAGAAAACCATCCCTAATAAACTCCAGGAAATCCTCCTTCACCGTATTGCTACCAGTTTGGTTAGCCCAATCTCTATGTAGATTAAAGTCGCCCATGATAACTGCTGTACCTTTATTGCACACATCCCTAATTTCTTGTTTGATGCTGTCCCCAACCTCACTACTACTGTTTGGTGGTCTGTACATAACTCCCACTAGCGTTTTCTGCCCTTTGGTATTCCGCAGCTCCACCCATATCGATTCCACATCATCCAAGCTCATGTCCTTCCTTACTATTGCGTTAATTTCTTCTCTAACCAGCAACACTACCCCACCTCCTTTTCCTTTCTGTCTATCCTTCCTGAATGTTGAATACCCCTGGATGTTGAGTTCCCAGCCTTGGTCACCCTGGAGCCATGTCTCCGAAATCCAAATTATATCATATTCGTTAATAGCTGCCTGCGCAGTTAATTTGTCCACTTTATTATGAATAGTCCTCGCATTTAGGCACAGAGCCTTCAGGCTTGTCTTTTAACACACTTTGTCCCTTTAGACTTTTGCTGTAATGTGGCCCTTTTTGATTTTTGCCTTGGGTTTCTCGGCCCTCCACTTTTACCCATTTTGCTTCCCTCTGTCTCCCTGCATAGGTTCCCATCCCCCTGCCATATTAGTTTAACCCCTCCCCAACAGCACTAGCAAACACTCCCCCTAAGACATTGGTTCCGGTCCTGCCCAGGTGCAGACTGTCCGGTTTGTACTGCTCCCACCTCCCCCAAAACCGTTTCCAATGTCCCAGGAATTTGAATCCCTCCCTTCTGCACCACTCCTCAAGCCACGTATTTATCTGAGCTATCCTGCGATTCCTACTCTGACTAGCACATGGCACTGGTAGCAATCCTGAGATTGCTACCTTTGAGGTCCTACTTTTTAATTTAACTCCTAGCTGCCTAAATTCACCTTATAGGACCTCATCCCATTTTTTGCCTATATCATTGGTACCTATATGCACCACGACAACTGGCTGTTCACCCTCCCCCTCCAAAATGTCCTGCAACCACTCAGAGACATCCTTGGCCCTTGCACCAGAGAGGCAACATACCATCCTGGAGTCTCGGTTGCGGCTGCAGAAACGCCTATCTATGCCCTTTACAATAGAGTCCCCTATCACTATCGCTCTCCCACTCTTCTTACTGCCCTCCTGTGCAGCAGAGCCACCCATGGTGCCATGAACTTGGCTGCTGCCGCCTTCCCCTGATGAGTCATTCCCCCCAACAGTACCCAAATTGATGTATCTGTTTTGGAGGTGGATGACCGCAGGGGACCCCGGTAGTACCTTCTTTCCACTGCTCTTCCTGCTGGTCACCCATTCGCTATTTGCCTATGTAACCTTTGCCTGCGGTGTGACCAACTCACTAAACGTGCTATTCACGACATCCTCAGCATCGCGGATGCTCCAGAGTGAATTCACCCGCAGCTCCAGTGCCGCAATGCGGTCTGTCAGGTGCTGCAGCAGGATTCACTTCCTGTACATGTAGTCATCAGGGACACTGGAAGCATCCCTGAGTTCCCACAAAGCACAGAGGTGCATGACACATGTCTGGGCTCTCTAACCATGACTTAACCCTTAGGCAGTCTCTCAGAATCGAGGAAGTGTTTCCACTCTTAAAGTGAGTCCTTAGGTGACTGAACAGTCCAATACAAGAGCTACAGTCTCTGTCACAGGTGGGACAGACAGTCGTTGAGGGAAAGGGTGGGTGGGACTGGTTTTCCGCACGCTCCTTCTGCTGCCTGTGCTTGATTTCTGCATGCTCTCGGCGATGAGACTCGAGGTGCTCAGTGCCCTCCCGGATGCACTTCCTGTATTTACGGCCGTCTTTGGCCAGGGACCCCCAGGTGTCAGTGGGGATGTCGCACTTTATCAGGGAGACTTTGAGAGTTTCCTTTCAACGTTTCCTCTGCCCACCTTTGGCTCGCTTGCCATGAAGGAGTTCTGAGTAGAGCGCTTGCACTGGGAGTCTTAAGTCCGGCATGCGAATAATGTGGCCTGCCCAGCAGAGCTGATCCAGTGTGGTCAGTGCTTCAATGGCGATAAAGCCAGGGCAAATGCTGCGGGCTTTGCCACGAGTGGCTCACCTCCTGAGTTGCTGCATCCTGTAGGTTGGACATACTGCAGCCACACTGCTGGTATAGGGCTGGATAAGATGATCAATTGTGGGGACATCAATGAAGAAACTGATCTATCCTGGATGGTGTCGAAGGTCTTGAGTGTTGTAGCTGCACCGATTTAGGCGAGTGGTGGGGATTCCATCACATTGCTGACTTAAGTCTTATGGATGGTGGAAATGATGACCCTTCTCGACCTGTCTGCAGCCTTTGGCCACTCCATCCTCCTCCCACACCTAACCTCCATCGCCCAGCTGGGTGGGACTGCCCCACCTGGTTCCATTCTTATCTATACAGTCGTAACCTGCAATGGCTTCTCTTCCCGCTCCCACATCGTTACCTCTGGACTCATCCCATGGATCTATCCTTGATCCCTTCCTCTTTCTCCTCTGCATGCTGCCCTTCGGCGATATCATCAGAAAACTCAATGTTAGTTCCACATGCAAGCTGGTGACACCCAGCTCCAGCTCACCACCACCTCTCTCCATCCCTCCACTCTCTCTAATTTGGCAGATTCTTTGTCTGACATCCAATACTGAATGAACAGAATTTTCCTCCAATTAAATAGCAGGCCTGAAATCCCAGCCTCCCCGGGCCGGTATGGAGTGTGTACTGAACGTGTACTGGGTGTGCACTGAGTGTGTACGGGGTGTGTACGGGGTGTGTACTGAGTGTGTACAGGGTGCGTACAGAGTACGTATGGGGTGCGTACGGGGTGTGTACTGAGCGTGTACTGAGCATGTACGGATCGTGTACAGAGCGTGTACGGGGCACGTACGGGGTGCGTACGGGGTGTGTACTGAGCGTGTACTGAGCATGTATGGGGTGCGCATGGGGTGCGTACGGGGTGTGTACTGAGCGTGTACTGAGCGCGTACGGGATGTGTACAGGGTGTGTACGGAGTGTGTACGGAGTGTGTACTAAATGTGTATGGAGTGTGTACGGGTGTGTACTGGGTGTGTACGGAGTGTGTACGGAATGTGTACGGGGTGTGTACGGGGTGTGTAAGGGGTGTGTACGGAGTGTGTACGGGGTGTGTAAGGGGTGTGTACGGAGTGTGTACAGGGTGTGTACGGGGTGTGTACGGAGTGTGTACGGGGTGTGTACGGGGTGTGTAAGGGGTGTGTAAGGGGTGTGTATGGGGTGTGTACGGGGTATGTACGGAGTGTGTACGGGGTGTGTAAGGAGTGTGTAAGGAGTGTGTACGGAGTGTGTACGGGGTGTGTATGGGGTGTGTAAGGGGTGTGTACAGAGTGTGTACTGAGTGTGTACGGAGTGTGTACGGAGTGTGTACGGAGTGTGTATGGAGTGTGTACGGAGTGTGTAACGGAGGCATCACAAAAGCCGGTTTTCGGGACGCAATGTGCATATGCTGAAAACCGGCTTTTCCAATCTGTCAAGTTCTGGCCTGACAGATCCAACTCACCTCAGCAGCCAGGACATTCACATGGGCACGATGGCGGTATTTGCACATCTCTTGCCCAGTGAATGTCCTTAAAACTCTTGTGACTGGGAAAAGCAGGCACATAGCCTATTTTTACCAGTGTAAGAGTTTTAAAAAATATAAAAAATATATAAAAATAAAATTTTAAAACACATTTTTATGTTAAAAACCCTGCCCACTAAGGTAAGTTTATTTGAAACAATTTAGTAAATATAGCCAATGACTTTCATTCCCCATTCCCCAGTCACCAACCCCACCTCTCTTTTTGGCCACTGCCTGAGGCTGAACCAAACCGTTCGCAACCATTTGAGCTCAAGACGAGCTTCCGACCCGACCACATATCCGTACCATCACCAAAACTGTCTGCTTCCACCTCCTTAACATCATCTGTCTCTACCCTTGCGTCAGCATATCTGAAAACTTCATCCGTGCCTCTGTTACCTCGAGACTTGACTATTCCAACACACTCCTGGTGAACCTCCCATCTTCCACCTTCGGTAAACTAGAGATGGTCAAAAACTCTGCTGCTCATTCCCTAACTCACACCCAGTCCCGCTCACCCATCACCCCCAGTGCTCACTGTCCCCGAGTCCTAACTCACACCCAGTCCCACTCACCCATCACCCCCAGTGCTCACTGTCCCCGTGTCCTAACTCGCACCCAGTCCCACTCACCCATCACCCCCTGTGCTCACTGCCCCGTGTCCTAACTCACACCCAGTCCCACTCACCCATCACCCCCTGTGCTCACTGCCCCGTGTCCTAACTCACACCCAGTCCCACTCACCCATCACCCCCAGTGCTCACTGTCCCCGTGTCCTAACTCATACCAAGTCCCGCTCACCCATCACCCCCTGTGCTCACTGTCCCGTGTCCTAACTCACACCAAGTCCCACTCACCCATCACCCCCAGTGCTCGCTGTCCCCGTGTCCTAACTCATACCGAGTCCCACTCACCCATCACCCCCAGTGCTCGCTGTCCCCAAGTCCTAACTCGCACCGAGTCCCGCTCACCCATCACCCCCAGTGCTCGCTGCCCCGTGTCCTAACTCACACCCAGTCCCACTCACCCATCACCCCCTGTGCTCACTGTCCCCAAGTCCTAACTCGCACCAAGTTCCGCTCACCCATCACCCCCTGTGCTCACTGCCCCCATGTCCTAACTCATACCGAGTCCCGCTCACCCATCACCCCCTGTGCTCACTGACCCCGTGTCCTAACTCACACCCAGTCCCACTCACCCATCACCCCCCGTGCTCGCTGTCCCCAAGTCCTAACTCGCACCCAGTCCCGCTCACCCATCACCCCCTGTGCTCACTGCCCCCGTGTCCTAACTCATACCGAGTCCCACTCACCCATCACCCCCAGTGCTCACTGACCCCGTGTCCTAACTTTCACCAAGTCCCACTCACCCATCACCCCCTGTGCTCACTGCCCCCGTGTCCTAACTCACACCGAGTCCCGCTCACCCATCACCCCCAGTGCTCACTGTCCCCGTGTCCTAACTCGCACCCAGTCCCACTCACCCATCACCCCCTGTGCTCACTGCCCCTGTGTCCTAACTCACACCGAGTCCCGCTCACCCATCACCCCCAGTGCTCACTGTCCCCGTGTCCTAACTCGCACCCAGTCCCACTCACCCATCACCCCCTGTGCTCGCTGTCCCCGTGTCCTAACTCGCACCAAGTCCCGCTCACCCATCACCTCCTGTGCTAGCTGTCCCGGTGTCCTAACTCGCACCCAGTCCCGCTCACCCATCACCCCCTGTGCTCGCTGTCCCCGTGTCCTAACTCGCACTAAGTCCCGCTCACCCATCACCTCCAGTGCTCAATGACCCTTGTCCTAACTCGTACCAAGTCCCGCTAAACCATCACTCCCTGTGCTCGCTGACCCGTGTCCTAACTCGCACCGAGTCCCGCTCACCCATCACCCCCTGTGCTCGCTGTCCCCGAGTCCTAACTCGCACCGAGTCCCGCTCACCCATCAACCTCTGTGCTCGCTGTCCCCGAGTCCTAACTCGCACCGAGTCCCGCTCACCCATCACCCACTGTGCTCACTGCCCCCGTGTCCTAACTCGCACCAAGTCCCGCTCACCCATCACCCCCTGTGCTCACTGCCCCGTGTCCTAACACTCACCAAGTCCCGCTCACCCATCACCCCCTGTGCTCACTGCCCCGTGTCCTAACACTCACCAAGTTCCGCTCACCCATCACCCCCTGTGCTCGCTGGCCCGTGTCCTCACTCGCACCAAGTCCCGCTCACCCATCACTCCCTGTGCTCGCTGGCCCGTGTCCTAACTCGCACCAAGTCCCGCTCACCCATCACCCTCTGTGCTCGATGACCTACATTGGCTCCCGGTCTGGCAACACCTCAATTTTAAAATTCTCATCCATTGCCTTGCCCCGCCCTCTCTCAGTTAACTCCTCCAGCCCCACAACCCTCCGAGAAATCTGCACTCCTCCAATTCTGGCCTCTTGAGCTTTCCTGATTTTAATCGCTCCACCATCGGTGGCCGTGTCTTTTGCTGCCTCGGAAGTTCTGGAAATTCCTCTCGAAACCTCTCTGCCTCTCTACCTGTTTTTCATCCTTTCAGTCACTCCTTAAAACCTACCTCTTTGACCAAGTGTTTGGCCATCTGCCATAGTATCTCTGTATATGGCTGGTTTGGTGTCAAATTTTGTCTGATAACGCTCCTGTGAACTGTCCTGAAACATTTTGCGACATTAAAGTTGCTATATAAATGTAGGTTGTTTTTGTTGTTGCGACATTCTGAGGGGTCAGGATTTGAGCCTCTCCTTGCAGAGTACCCAGCCTCTACCCTGTTCTTGTAGCTATGATGTCAATATGGCTGCCCTCGGTAAGCTTCTGCTCAATGCTGAGTGCCAGGCTGATGATCTTGGGGATGTGATGCTGTTTAAGGATAAGGAGGATCTGATTAGGCCTTTTCCGATTGGAGATGGTCATTGTGTGACATGGTGTGACTGTTGCCTGCTACTTGTCAGCCCAAGCCTGGACCTGACTGGTCTCAAAGCACTTCACACAGTTAATTATTTGTGAAATGCAGGGACTGCCGGTGTGTAGGTCAGTGAGGATGCCATTTAGTGTTATAGAACGAAAGACTTGCATTTATATAGCGCCTTTCATGACCACCACACGTCTCAAATCCCTTTACAGTCAATTAAGTACTTTTGGGGTGTAGTCACTGCTGTAATGTGCGAAACACGGCAGCCAAGTTGCCAACAAGCAAGCTCTCACAAACAGCAATGTGATAATGATCAGATAATCTGTTTTTGTTATGTTTATTGAAGGATAAATATTGGCCAAGACACCTGGAATATCTCCACTGCTCTTCTTCAAAATAGTGCCATGGGATCTTTTACGTCTACTTGAGAGGGTAGACGAGGCCTCGGTTTAGAAACATAGAAACATAGAAAACAGTTGCAGGAGTCGGCTATTCAGCCCTTCGAGCCTGCACCACCATTCAATATGATCATGGCTGACCATGCAACTTCAGTACCCCACTCCTGCTTTCTCTCCATACCCCTTGATCCATTTAGCCGTAAGGGCCATATCTAACTCCCTTTTGAATATATCTTATGTGTCGAACAAACTGGCCTCAACAACTTTCTGTGGTAGAGAATTCCACAGGTTAACAACTCTCTGAGTGAAGAAGTTTCTCCTCATCTCAGTCCTAAATGGCTTACCCTTTATCGTGTCCCCTGGTTCTGGATTTCCCCAACATCGGGAACATTCTTCCTGCATCTAACCTGTCCAATCCCGTCAGAATTTTATACGTTTCTATGAAATCCCCTCTCATGCTTCTAAATTCCAATGAATATAAGCCTAGTCAATCCAATCTTTCTTCATATGTCAGTCCTGCCATCCTGGGAATCAGTCTGGTGAACCTTCACTGCACTCCCTCAATAGCAAGAATTACCTTCCTCAGATTAGGAGACCAAAACTGAACACAATATTCCAGGTGAGACCTCACCAAGGCCCTGTACAACTGCAGTAAGACATCCCTGCTCCTATACTCAAATCCCCTAGCTATGAAGGCCAACATGCCATTTGCTTCTTCACCGCCTGCTGAACCTGCATGCCAACTTTCAATGAATGATGTACCATGACACCCAGGTCTCATTGCACCTGCCCTTTTCCGAATCTGTCATCATTCAGATAATATTCTGCCTTAGGGTTTTTGCCACCAAAGTGGATAACCTCACATTTATCCACATTATACTGCATCTGCCATGCATTTGCCCACTCACCTAACCTGTCCAAGTCACCCTGCAGCCTCTTAGCATCCTCCTCACAGCTCACACCGCCACCCAGCTTAATGTCATCTGCAAACTTGGAGATATTACATTCAATTCCTTCGTCTAAATCATTGATGTATATTGTAAATAGCTGGGGTCCCAGCACTGAGCCCTGCGGCACCCCACTAGTCACTGCCTGCCATTCTGAAAAGGACCCGTTTATCCCGACTCTCTGCTTCCTGTCTGCCAACCAATTCTCGATCCACATCAGTACATTACCCCCAATACCATGTGCTTTAATTTTGCACACCAATCTCTTGTGTGGGACCTTGTCAAAAGCTTTTTGAAAGTCCAAATATTTTCTCTGAATGTAGATGTTATAACCATGCATCCATTGTGGATACAAACCGTATTAGCATATAACGTTAGAATCTGTTGTCTTTCCGTAATATACCTCGTCAATTAGTTTATGCCATGCTCTTGTCACGTTTGCAGAGGAAGATATCCAAGAATCAGGCGGACCAGAGGCACACCGGAGGAGGCCCTGCTGATATACAGACCCTGACTGACTTGGCAGAATGTGTTGCAGCACCAGTGGGCAGCCACAGTCGCTCTGCCACCGGTGGTGGTGCAGGTCCCGTTGTTGTACCGTGTGACTAATGTGTAAAGCAGTGGTAAACCAGAGTAATTTAAAGTCATCTAATGGCATTTCATGATAATATAATAATGATGTCATGTTATGCATGCAGCTTCTGTAGTATTCTCAGTTTAAGAACATAAGAACATAAGTAATAGGAGCAGGAGTAGGCCATTTGGTCCCTCGAGCCTGCTCTGCCATTCAATACGATCATGGCTGATCTGATCACGGACTCAGCTCCACTTCCCTGCCCACTCCCCATAACCCTTTACTCCCTTATCACTCAAAAATCTGTCTATCTCTGCCTTAAATATATTCAATGACCCAGCCTCCACAGCTCTCTGGGGCAGAGAATTCCATCGCTGTACAACCATATGATATAATCACATGTAACGTCTCTCGTTCACATTTATTGCAGTAATGTTGCTCCTCGTACATATACCAGCACAGTGCAAGCATTCTCCTGTCTACCCTTCTGTTCTAATAACCTCAATGATGATTTGCAGGTCCCGAGACTCCCGAGGTGTGAAGGCAGGCCCCTCCACGGACACCTGTGCCATTGCAGGTGGTCATCACCACGGGTCCAGAGGGGACTACTGAGGAGGAGGAAGATGACCAATTGTCATCTGTTGTACCTGCGGCCACGTCTTCATGGGCGGATGAAGTAGCGGGGCCAAGCGGCTTACAGCAGGCAACTCCAAGGTGTACAGTACCCAGGCCAACCCCGCGGAGGTTGAGTCAGGGAGGTAGGCACGCACTCGGAGGTTGAGTCAGTGAGGTAGGCACGCCCGCGGAGGTTAAGTCAGTGAGGTAGGCATGCTCGCGGAGGTTGAGTCAGCGAGGTAGGCACCCTCGCGGAGGTTGAGTCAGCAAGGTAGGCACGCCCGCGGAGGTTGAGTCAGCGAGGTAGGCACGCACTCGGAGGTTGAGTCAGTGAGGTAGGCATGCCCGTGGAGGTTGAGTCAGTGAGGTAGGCACGCCCGCGGAGGTTGAGTCAGCAAGGTAGGCACGCACTCGGAGGTTGAGTCAGCGAGGTAGGCACGCACTCGGAGGTTGAGTCAGTGAGGTAGGCATGCTCTGCGGAGGTTGAGTCAGTGAGGTAAGCACGCTCACGGAGGTTGAGTCAGCGAGGTAGGCACGCTCTGCGGAAGTTGAGTCAGTGAGGTAGGCACGCTCGCGGAGGTTGAGTCAGCGAGGTAGGCACGCCCACGGAGGTTGAGTCAGCGAGATAGGCACGCTCGCGGAGGTTGAGTCAGTGAGGTAGGCACGCCCACGGAGGTTGAGTCAGCGAGATAGGCACGCTCGCGGAGGTTGAGTCAGGGAGGTAGGCACGCACTCGGAGGTTGATTCAGGGAGGTAGGCACGCACTCGGAGGTTGAGTCAGCGAGGTAGGCACGCACTCGGAGGTTGAGTCAGCGAGGTAGGCACGCACTCGGAGGTTGAGTCAGTGAGGTAGGCACGCCCGTGGAGGTTGAGTCAGTGAGGTAGGCACGCCCGTGGAGGTTGAGTCAGCGAGGTAGGCACACTCGCGGAGGTTGAGTCAGCGAGGTAGGCATGCTCGCGGAGGTTGAGTCAGCGAGGTAGGCACGCACTCGGAGGTTGAGTCAGCGAGGTAGGCACGCACTCGGAGGTTGAGTCAGTGAGGTAGGCACGCTCTGCGGAGGTTGAGTCAGCGAGGTAGGCACGCTCTGCGGAGGTTGAGTCAGCGAGGTAGGCACGCCTGTGGAGGTTGAGTCAGTGAGGTAGGCACGCACTCGGAGGTTGAGTCAGTGAGGTAGGCACGCCCGCGGAGGTTGAGTCAGCGAGGTAGGCACGCTCTGCGGAGGTTGAGTCAGTGAGGTAGGCACGCTCGCGGAGGTTGAGTCAGCGAGGTAGGCACACTCGCGGAGGTTGAGTCAGCGAGGTAGGCATGCTCGCGGAGGTTGAGTCAGCGAGGTAGGCACGCTCGCGGAGGTTGAGTCAGTGAGGTAGGCACGCTAGTGGAGGTTGAGTCAGTGAGGTAGGCACGCTCGCGGAGGTTGAGTCAGTGAGGTAGGCACGCTCGCGGAGGTTGAGTCAGAGAGGTAGGCATGCTCGCGGAGGTTGAGTCAGCGAGGTAGGCACGCTCGCGGAGGTTGAGTCAGTGAGGTAGGCACGCTAGTGGAGGTTGAGTCAGTGAGGTAGGCACGCTCGCGGAGGTTGAGTCAGTGAGGTAGGCACGCCCGGGGAGGTTGAGTCAGTGAGGTAGGCATGCTCGCAGAGGTTGAGTCAGGGAGGTAGGCACGCTCTGCGTCAGGCAGATCCTGCCGAGGACATGTTGGCACTGTCCAGGGACAGTGTCGATATCGGTCGACAGCTCCTCCAGGCGATTGGTGGGTTGACCAGAAACATTGCCGCAATGTCCACACGAATATCGGAGGGCATGGAGCGGATAGTTGTGGCAATGGGTCAAATGACCAACACTGTCCATGCATTGTGGCACCCCAAGGTGCTGTCCCACCAAACACCCAGACAGATGTGTGTTTAACTATTAAATATTTTTATTTAATTTACAATTGTCCGAAAGTGTTTTCTAATAACGTACGGTGAAACATCAGGACAAGGGTTGGACACAATGGCCATGGTCAGCCCAGGCCGGGCAAGGATGGAACACAACACAACTGTAACTGTCACCAATGTAAGCTCACACAAAGTCTTCATTTATCAGCTGTTGACACAAGGGTTTTACAGCCACGTAACTACCATGGGGCTTTTCCAGTCTTGCGGGGGGAGCATGGGTCCATCGCCAGGCTGATTGTCCTCCCCGAGGTCCTCATCATCCTCCTCCTCATCCTCCTCTTCCGCTTCCCCTCTCTCCTGAGGTGGACCGGCGATCCCATCTGCAATTGTTGTCCTCTCCTGATAGCTAGGTTCTACAACATGCAGCACACCACAATAAACTCAGCGACCTGCTCAGGGTGGTATTGTAGGTTACCTCCTGAGTGGTCCAGGCATCTGAAGCACTGTTTAAGCACTCCAATTGTCTTTCTAACGACATCGCATGTCACTATATGGCTTTCATTGTAGCACTTCTCGGCTTCTGTCCGGGGCTTACGCAGGGGGGTCATGAGCCAGCTGGCAAGGTCATCGCTGGCAAGGATATCCTTTATCCCCCAGCATCCAACCGTGACCTTGTGGCTGACTCTTAAACAGGTCAGAATCAGTGCTCTCATGCAAGATGTGCGCACCATGGATGCTGCCTGGATAATTGCATTTACTGCCAGGATTATTTGCTTGTGGTTGACAATGAGCTGCACATTCAGGGAGTGGAATCCTTTTCGCTTCTGAAGTACCTCTATATCCTGAAAAGGTGCTCGCAGGGCGATGTGCGTACAGTCTATTGCTCCCTGCACCCTGGGGAAGTTTGCTATTCGCGAGAAACCCAAAGCCCTCTCAATCTGTGCCTCCCTGGCCATAGGGAAGTTTATAAAGTCCATCCTGAGTGTGTAAAGGGCTTCAGTCACCTGTCGAATGGAGCAGTGTGTGGCCGGCGTGCTGAGAGATAGCGCAAATATCGCCAGCTGAGGTTTGAAAGGAGTCCGATGCGTAGAAGGAAAGTGCCGCAGTAACCTTGACCTCAACGGGCAGTGCGGTCCTGGTGGTGCTGGCAGGCTGCAGATCTCCCTTGATGAGCTGGCATATCTCACTGATGACCTCCTTTCAGATGTGCAGCCTCCTAACGCACATGTTATCGGACAAGTTCAGCCATGATCACTTTTCCCTGTAAATGCGTTGGGTGTAAGGTCTCCTCCTCTGCACCAGTCTGCCATCTCTTTGCTTGGGCACATAATGCTCTTCAATATACCTTCTCCCATCGTCAGTCTGCAGGATGTGATTAGTGACCAATACTGGCTGAGAAATGACAGGCCCATCACCATCAATCACTAGAAATGCCCTGAATTTGTCCTCAACAGATACAAATGTGATTAGATGATTGACCCTTAAAATCACTCACAGATTGATTCTCCTCACAAACACTCGAAGCAGCCTTTCAGTACAGATCCTCCGACTGTCGAAAAGGTGTCGGTAGTGCCGAGTATTGACGAGTACTGCCGAGTATTGCCGAGTACTGCCGAGTATTGCCGAGTACTGCCGAGTATTGCCGAGTATTGCTGAGTACTGCCGAGTATTGCCGAGTACTGCCGAGTATTGCCGAGTACTGCCGAGTATTGCCGAGTACTGCCGAGTACTGCCGAGTATTGCCGAGTACTGCCGAGTACTGCCGAGTACTGCCGAGTATTGCCGAGTACTGCCGAGTACTGCCGAGTATTGCCGAGTATTGCCGAGTACTGCCGAGTAGCGCCGAGTATTGCCGAGTATTGCCGAGTACTGCCGAGTACTGCCGAGTACTGCCGAGTATTGCCGAGTATTGCCGAGTACTGCCGAGTATTGCCGAGTACTGCCGAGTATTGCCGAGTATTGCCGAGTATTGCCGAGTACTGCCGAGTATTGCCGAGTACTGCCGAGTATTGCCGAGTACTGCCGAGTATTGCCGAGTATTGCCGAGTATTGCTGAGTACTGCCGAGTATTGCCGAGTACAGCCGAGTACTGCCGAGTATTGCCGAGTACTGCCGAGTACTGCCGAGTAGTGCCGAGTATTGCCGAGTATTGCCGAGTATTGCCGAGTACTGCCGAGTACTGCCGAGTATTGCCGAGTATTGCCGAGTACTGCCGAGTACTGCCGAGTATTGCCGAGTACTGCTGAGTACTGCCGAGTACTGCCGAGTACTGCCGAGTATTGCTGAGTACTGCCGAGTACTGCCGAGTACTGCCGAGTACTGCCGAGTATTGCCGAGTATTGCCGAGTACTGCCGAGTATTGCCGAGTACTGCCGAGTACTGCCGAGTACTGCCGAGTATCGCCGAGTACTGCTGAGTATTGCCGAGTACTGCCGTGTACTGCCGAGTACTGCCGAGTATTGCCGAGTATTGCCGAGTACTGCCGAGTATTGCCGAGTACTGCCGAGTACTGCCGAGAATTGCCGAGTATTGCCGAGTACTGCCGAGTACTGCCGAGTATTGCCGAGTACTGCCGAGTACTGCCGAGTACTGCCGAGTATTGCCGAGTATTGCCGAGTATTGCCGAGTACTGCCGAGTACTGCCGAGTATTGCCGAGTACTGCCGAGTACTGCCGAGTATTGCCGAGTATTGCCGAGTATTGCCGAGTACTGCCGAGTATTGCCGAGTACTGCCGAGTACTTCCGAGTACTGCCGAGTATTGCCGAGTATTGCCGAGTACTGCCGAATACTACCGAGTACTGCCGAGTACTGCCGAGTATTGCCGAGTATTGCCGAGTATTGCCGAGTACTGCCGAGTACTGCCGAGTATTGCCGAGTACTGCCGAGTGCTGCCGAGTATTGCCGAGTACTGCCGAGTACTGCCGAGTATTGCCGAGTATTGCCGAGTACTGCCGAATACTACCGAGTACTGCCGAGTACTGCCGAGTATTGCCGAGTATTGCCGAGTACTGCCGAGTACTGCCGAGTATTGCCGAGTACTGCCGAGTACTGCCGAATACTGCCGAGTATTGCCGAGTATTGCCGAGTAATGCCGAGTACTGCCGAGTACTGCCGATTATTGCCGAGTATTGCCGAGTACTGCCGAGTACTGCCGAGTACTGCCGAGTATTGCCGAGTACTGCCGAGTACTGCCGAATACTGCCGAGTATTGCCGAGTATTGCCGAGTAATGCCGAGTACTGCCGAGTACTGCCGAGTACTGCCGAGTATTGCCGAGTACTGCCGAATATTGCCGAGTACTGCCGAGTATTGCCGAGTATTGCCGACTAATGCCGAGTACTGCCGAGTACTGCCGAGTATTGCCGAGTATTGCCGAGTACTGCCGAGTATGGCCGAGTATTGCCGAGTATCGCCGAGTACTGCCGAGTATTGCCGAGTACTGCCGAGTACTGCCAAGTATTGCCGAGTACTGCCGAGTATTGCCAAGTACTGCCGAGTATTGCCGAGTACTGCCGAGTACTGCCGAGTACTGCCGAGTATTGCCGAGTACTGCCGAGTATTGCCGAGTATTGCCGAGTATTGCCGAGTACTGCCGAGTACTGCCGAGTACTGCCGAGTACTGCCGAGTATTGCCGAGTATTGCCGAATATTGCCGAGTATTGCCGAATACTGCCGAGTACTGCCGAATATTGCCGAGTATTGCCGAATATTGCCGAGTACTGCCGAGTATTGCCGAGTATTGCCGAATACTGCCAAGTATTGCCGAGTATTGCCGAGTATTGCCGAGTATTGCCGAGTACTGCAGAGTACTGCCGAATATTGCCGAGTATAGCCGAGTATTGCCGAGTATTGCCGAGTACTGCTGAGTATTGCCGAGTACTGCCGAGTATTGCCGAGTATTGCCGAGTATTGCCGAGTACTGCCGAGTACTGCCGAGTATTGCCGAGTATTGCCGAGTACTGCCGAGTATTGCCGAGTACTGCCGAGTACTGCCGAGTACTGCCGAGTATTGCCGAGTACTGCCGAGTATTGCCGAGTACTGTCGAGTATTGCCGAGTATTGCCGAGTACTGCCGAGTATTGCCGAGTATTGCCGAGTACTGCCGAGTATTGCCGAGTATTGCCGAGTATTGCCGAGTAGTGCCGAGTATTGCCGAGTATTGCCGAGTACTGCCGAGTACTGCCGAGTATTGCCGAGTATTGCCGAGTATTGCCGAGTATTGCCGAGTAGTGCCGAGTATTGCCGAGTACTGCCGAGTATTGCCGAGTATTGCCGAGTATTGCCGAGTACTGTCGAGTAATGCCGAGTATTGCCGAGTATTGCCGAGTATTGCCGAGTACTGTCGAGTACTGCCGAGTATTGCCGAGTATTGCCGAGTACTGCCGAGTACTGCCGAGTATTGCCGAGTATTGCCGAGTACTGGCGAGTACTGCCGAGTACTGCCGAGTACTGCCGAGTACTGCCGAGTTCTGCCGAGTATTGCCGAGTACTGCCGAGTACTGCCGAGTATTGCCGAGTATTGCCGAGTATTGCCGAGTATTGCCGAGTACTGCCGAGTATTGCCGAGTGCTGCCGAGTATTGCCGAGTATTGCCGAGTATTGCCGAGTATTGCCGAGTACTGTCGAGTACTGCCGAGTATTGCCGAGTATTGCCGAGTATTGCCGAGTACTGCCGAGTATTGCCGAGTATTGCCGAGTACTGCCGAGTATTGTCGAGTATTGCCGAGTATTGCCGAGTACTGCCGAGTATTGCCGAGTATTGCCGAGTATTGCCGAGTACTGCCGAGTACTGCCGAGTATTGCCGAGTATTGCCGAGTACTGCCGAGTACTGCCGAGTATTGCCGAGTACTGCCGAGTACTGCCGAGTATTGCCGAGTACTGCCGAGTATTGCCGAGTATTGCCGAGTATTGCCGAGT
Source organism: Pristiophorus japonicus (assembly GCF_044704955.1). Taxonomy (NCBI): domain Eukaryota; kingdom Metazoa; phylum Chordata; class Chondrichthyes; family Pristiophoridae; genus Pristiophorus; species Pristiophorus japonicus. Next base: position 58,339 of record NW_027250846.1, on the reverse strand, counting down.
ACTGCCGAGTACTGCCGAGTATTGCCGAGTATTGCCGAGTACTGCCGAGTACTGCCGAGTATTGCCGAGTATTGCCGAGTATTGCCGAGTACTGCCGAGTATTTCCGAGTATTGCGGAGTATTGCCGAGTACTGCCGAGTATTGCCGAGTATTGCCGATTATTGCCGAGTATTGCCGAGTACTGCCGAGTACTGCCGAGTATTGCGGAGTACTGCCGAGTATTGCCGAGTACTGCCGAGTACTGCCAAGTACTGCCGAGTATTGCCGAGTACTGCCGAGTATTGCCGAGTACTGCCGAGTATTGCCGAGTATTGCCGAGTACTGCCGAGTACTGCCGAGTACTGCCGAGTATTGCCGAGTATTGCCGAGTATTGCCGAGTACTGCCGAGTACTGCCGAGTACTGCCGAGTATTGCCGAGTACTGCCGAGTATTGCCGAGTACTGCCGAGTACTGCCGAGTATTGCCGAGTACTGCCGAGTATTGCCGAGTACTGCCGAGTACTGCCGAGTACTGCCGAGTATTGCCAAGTATTGCCGAGTACTGCCGAGTACTGCCGAGTACTGCCGAGTATTGCCGAGTACTGCCGAGTACTGCCGAGTATTACCGAGTATTGCCGAGTACTGCCGAGTATTGCCGAGTATTGCCGAGTACTGCCGAGTACTGCCGAGTATTTCCGAGTACTGCCGAGTATTGCCGAGTACTGCCGAGTATTGCCGAGTATTGCCGAGTATTGCCGAGTACTGCCGAGTATTGCCGTGTATTGCCGAGTATTGCCGAGTATTGCCGAGTATTGCCGTGTATTGCCGAGTATTTCCGAGTATTGCCGAGTATTGCCGAGTACTGCCGAGTATTGCCGAGTACTGCCGAGTATTGCCGAGTATTGCCGAGTACTGCCGACTACTGCCGAGTATTGCCGAGTATTGCCGAATACTGCCGAGTAGCGGCGACTTAAGGTCAGGTGAGTGCAGCTTTTTTTCAGCGACTTTTTCGACCAGCGACCATTTCGGCGAAGTGTGGGCGAAATGCCGGAAGTTGCGGTGGTGATCATCTAGGCGATAATCGGGTGCAAGTTTCCATTTTCAGCACTATTCTTGGCCTGGCACACAGATGACTTAAGCCGTGCGATGCAGCACATTCATGTGTGCCGAAAGTTTGGCCGGTGATAAATGGGCGATAATCGGGTGCTAGTTTCCACTTTCTGGCAAAAATGGGCAATAGCCTACATATCAGCATTAAATGGGTGATAAATGCGTGATAAATGGGTGATGAATGGGCGATAAATGGGTGATAAATGGGCGATCAATGGGCGATCAATGGGTGATGAATGGGCGATAAATGGGTGATAAATGGGCGATCAATGGGCGATAAATGGGCGATCAATGGGCGATCAATGGGGGATAAATGGGCGATAAGTGGGCGATAAATGGGCGATAATTGGGCGATAAATGGGCGATAAGTGGGCGATAAATGGGCGATAAGTGGGCGATAAATGGGCGATAAGTGGGCGATAAATGGGCGATAAGTGGGCGATAAATGGGCGATAAGTGGGCGATAAATGGGCGATAAATGGGCGATCAATGGGCGATAAATGGGCGATAAGTGGGCGATAAATGGGCGATAAGTGGGCGATAAATGGGGGATAAATGGGGGATAAATTGGGCAATGATGTGCTGAAAGTCTAGTCCCATAGATTCTAGAACGGTTCCCATGGACTGGACTGTTGCTAATGTTACGCCTCTATTTAAGAAAGGAGGGAGCGAGAACACGGGGAACTACAGACCAGTTAGCCTGACATCAGTAAAAGGGAAAATGCTAGAATCTATTATTAAGGGCACTGAGAAAATAATAATAGGATTGGACAGAGTCAACATCGATTTATGAAAGGGAAAACGTGTTTGACAAATCTGTTTTGAGTTTTTTGAGGTGGTAACTAGCAGAATAGATCGGGGGAATCAGTGGATGTGGTCTAGTTTGGATATTCAGAAGGCATTCGATAAGAGATTATTAAACAAAATGAGGGTTGATGGGATTAGGGGTAATATACTAGCATGGATTGAGGATTGGTTAAAGGACGGGATTGGGAAAATGTTGTTAAAGAATCAGTAGCAGGACATTTGGAAAAACATAATGCAGTCAGGCAGAGTCAGCATGGATTTTTGAAGGGGAAGTCATGTTTGACAAATTTGCTGGAATTCTTTGAGGATGTAATGAACAGGGTGGATAAAGGGAACCTGTGGATGTGGTGTATTTGGACTTCCAGAAGGCATTTGACAAGGTGCCACATAAAAGGTTACTGCACAAGATAAAAGTTAACGGGGTTGGGGGTAATATATTAGCATGGATGGAGGATTGGCTAACTAACAGAAAACAGAGAGTCGGAATAAATGGTTCATTCTCGGGTTGGCAATCAGTAACTAGTGGGGTGCTGCAGGGATCAGTGCTGGGACCCCACCTACTTACAATCTATATTAGTGACTTGGAAGAAGGGACTGAGTGTAACGTAGCCAAGTTTGCTGACGATACAAAGATGGGAGGAAAAGCAATGTGTGAGGAGGACACAAAAAATCTTCAAAAGGACATAGACAGGCTAAGTGAGTGGGCAAACATTTGTCAGATGGAGTATAATGTTGGAAAGTGTGAGGTCATGCACTTTGGCAGAAACAAATCAAAGAGCAAGTTATTATTTAAATAGAGAAAGATTGCAAAGTGCTGCAGTACAGTGAGACCTGGGGGCCCTGGTGCATGAAACACAAAAGGATAGTATGCAGGTACAGCAAGTGATCAGGAAGGTCAATGCTATCTTGGCCTTTATTGCAAAGGGGATGGAGTATAAAAGCAGGGAAGTCCTGCTACAGTTATACAGGGTATTGGTGAGGCCACACCTGGAATACAGCGTGCAGTTTTGGTTTCCATATTTACGAAAGGATATACTCGCTTTGAAGGCAGTTCAGAGAAAGATCACTAGGTTGATTCCGGGGATGAGGGGGCTGACTTATGAGGAAAGGTTGAGGAGGTTAGGCCTCTACTCATTGGAATTCAGAAGAATGAGAGGGGATCTTATCGAAGCGTTTAAGATTATGAGAGGGCTTGACAAGGTGGATGCAGAGAGGATGTCTCCACTGATGGGGGAGACTGGAACTAGGAGGCATGATCTTAGAATAAGGGGCCGCCCATTTAAAACTGAGATGAGGAGGAATTTCTTCTCTCAGAGGGTTGTAAATCTGTGGAATTCACTGCCTCAGTCTGCTTTTGGATGCTGGGTCATTTAATGGATTTGACAGAAATAGACCGTTTCTTAACTGATAAGGGGTTAAGGGGTTATGGGGAGTGGGCAGGGTAGTGGATCTGAGTCCATGATCAGATCAGCCATGATCGTATTAAATAGCGGAGCAGGCTCGAGGGGACGTATGGCCTACTCCTGCTCCTATTTCTTATGTTCTTATGTTCTTATAACTGCTGCACCACCGTTGATCTGAGCGTCCAGCACTCCAAACCCAAGAAACACAAGCGCTGTTTCAGAAGGACATTGGAGTGCTAGAGTCATCCTCCACCCAGAGATGTGGGCACGGAGAAGGCAAACAAGTTTATCATTGTCCATTGCCCGAGCACCATCTTCTCTGGGTCATTTTTTTATATTTCAAAATAGAAATATAGAAACATAGAAACATGGAAAATAGGTAACAGGAGTAGGCCATTCGGTCCTTCGAGCCTGCTCCACCATTCAATGAGTTCATGGCTGAACATGCAACTTCAGTACCCCATTCCTGCTTTCTCGCCATACCCCTTGATCCCCCTAGTAGTAAGGACTATATCTAACTCCTTTTTGAATATATTTAGTGAATTGGCCTCAACAACTTTCTGTGGTAGAGAATTCCACAGGTTCACCACTCTCTGGGTGAAGAAGTTTCTCCTCATCTCGGTCCTAAATGGCTTACTCCTTATCCTTAAACTGTGACCCCTGGTTCTGGACTTCCCCAACATTGGGAACATTCTTCCTGCATCTAATTTGTCGAAACCCGTCAGAATTTTAATCGTTTCTATGAGATCCCCTCTCATTCTTCTGAACTCCAGTGAATACAAGCCCAGTTGATCTAGTCTTTCTTGATATGTCAGTCCCGCCATCCCGGGAATCAGTCTGGTGAACCTTCGCTGCACTCCCTCAATAGCAAGAATGTCCTTCCTCAAGTTAGGAGACCAAAACTGTACACAATACTCCAGGTGTGGCCTCACCAAGGCCCTATACAACTGTAGGAAATAGGAGATGGGTGGGGGACCTGACCCATCCACCTCCATGGCACGAACCTGGTATTGCAGTACTTCCAGGAACGGTGCAGTGGCTCTAGGCCTTTTGGCTAAGAGCATTGGCGCAGAGTGATCCTTGATTTGTGCAAGGTGACCTCTGGCGTTTGTAATCTGATAAGATGATCTGACAAAGAATTGGAAAGATTGGCAACGAATAAAAAAAAAACACCTCCCTGCCCCTGTACTCAAATCCCCTTGCTATGAAGGCCAACATGCCATTTGCTTTCTTAACCACTTGCTGCACCTGCATGCCAACCTTCAATGACTGATGTACCATGACACCCAGGTCTCGTTGCACCTCGCCTTTTCCTAATCTGTCACCATTCAGAAAATAGTCTGTCTCTCTGTTTTTACCACCAAAGTGGATAACCTCACATTTATATACTTTATTCATATAAAAATTTGCACGGTACATTGGAACACAGTTCAGTATATTTGGATGAGGTCAGCAATTCCATACAATACATTTGGATGCTGACGGCAGTTCCGTTCAATACATTTGCTTGCTAGGTCATAACCAAGTGTAAAGCTGTTATTGTATTCTAGTGCATCTAGTCATTTTAATCTCAAGCCCAGGGGTTTTTGACCAACACAGTTACATCAAGGTAACTGGACGGGACAAACCGTGACATCACAGGGCAAGCCTGCCCCTACCCTGTACATCACAGTGAGATCAGGCATCACAATAGGTTTGTAACCTGGGGCTACCTGAGACACAAGCAGTTTCAGTGAAGGAAAGCACTGACTGGGACTAACTGGCTGATCTCTCCAGCAGTGAATGTGGCCAGATACAATATCTCACCATCTTTGCTTTATGAAGAGAACACGATGAAAACATCATCAACCAGCAGATTAGAGAGAAGGTTGCGAACTTTGAAAGGTTGGGATTAACCTATTGATCTTGTATCATCATTTGTGAAAGTCAGAATGAGCAACATAACGAGTTTAATAGATACAGTAATACTGGTGCACAGTAGCTTGTTGGAACAGCTCATTTTGTTGTTATTAGATCTTCTTTGGGGTTGTTAATAGTTAGTCTGGGGCCTGCAGCCTGCTCACAGATGGTTACTGAGTCCCACTCTCAGCTCCCTCACTGACCAGACCCTCCCAGCCCTTGAGTTTGGTGCTCACTCCGTGTTCTGTAAATGTAGACAACTACTTATCATTGGTAGATCTCCCGGGGCATTGCTCGGGACAGTCTGCAGGGTGAGCAACAGTCACACATGTAACTGGGTCCCACTGAGAGAAGGGGGCACGGAGAAGGCAAACAATCCCATCACTGCCCGTTGCCCACACACCCGACTCTCTGGGTCATAACCAAGTGCAAAGCTGTTATTGTATTCCAGCACATCCAACCAAAGGCCCAAGGCCATTGCATCAAGGTGAGGCCCTTTCACTGGACGGGTCAAACTGTGACATCACAGGGCAAGCCTGACCCTACCCTGAGCATCACATGATCACTGACATCACGATAGGTTTGTAAACAGGGACAACATGAGGCAGAGAGGCTGCACAAGCAGTTTCAGTGAAGGAAAGGGAGCTGTACTGACTGTGACTAACTGGCTGATCTCTCTCGGAGTTAATGTGGTCGGCTAGAAAACCTGGTGAATGGAGCGTGAACAATGGAATCATCACTAACCAGCTGACAGTCGGAAGGGTGTTGCTGTAGAAGGTTTGTTTATTCCAGCTAGAACTAGAAGGCATAATCTTAGAATAAGGGGCCGCCCATTTAAAACTGAGATGAGGAGGAATTTCTTCTCTCAGAGGTTTGTAAACCTGTGGAATTCACTGCCTCAGAATGCTTTGGATGCCGGGTAATTGAATAGATTTAAGACAGAGATAGACCGTTTCTTAACTGATAAGGGATTAAGGGGTTATGGGGACCAGACAGGGTGGTGGAGCTGAGTCCATGATCGTATTAAATGGCGGAGCAGGCTCGATGGGCCAAATGGCCTACTCCTGCTCCTATTTCTTATGTTCTTATGACTGCTGCACCACCGTTGATCTGAGCGTCCAGCACTCCAAACCCAAGAAACACAAAAGCTGCTTCAGAAGGACATTGGAGTGCTAGAGTCATCCTCCACCCAGAGATGTGGGCACAGAGAAGGGAAACAAGTTTATCATTGTCCATCGCCCGAGCACACTCTTCTCTGGGTCATAACCAAGTGTAAAGCTGTTACTGCATTCTAGCGCATCTAGTCCTTGTAATCTAAAGCCCAGGGGATTCTGGCCAAACACAGTTAGTTACATCAAGGTGAGGCCCTTTAACTGGACGGGTCAAACCGTGACATCACAGGGCAAGCCTGACCCTACCCTGAGCATCACATGATCACTGACATCACGTTGGTTTGTAAACAGGGGCAACATGAGGCAGAGAGGCTGCACAAGCAGTTTCAGTGAAGGAAAGGGAGCTGTCCTGACTGTGACTAACTGGCTGATCTCTCTAGGAGTGAATGTGGCCGGCTAGAAGACCTGGTGAAGAGAGCGTGAACAATGGAATCATCACTATCAGCTGACAGTCGGAAGGGTGTTGCTGTAGAAGGTTTGTTTATTCCAGCTAGAACTAGGTGGCATAACCTTAGAATAAGGGGCCGCCCATTTAAAACTGAGATGAGGAGGAATTTCTTCTCTCAGAGGATTGTAAACCTGTGAAATTCACTGCCTCAGAGTGCTTTGGATGCTGGGTCATTGAATGGATTTAAGCAGAGATAGAGAGTTTCTTAACTGATAAGGGAATAAGTTTTTATAGGGAGTGGGCAGGGAAATGGACCTGAGTCCATGATTGGATCAGCCATGATCGTATTAAATGGCAGAGCAGGCTCGAGGGGCAGAATGGCCTACTCCTGCTCCTATTTCTTATGTTCTTATGTTCTTATGACTGCTGCACCACTGTTGATCTGAGCGTCCAGCACTCCAAACCCAAGAAACACAAAAGTTGTTTCAGAAGGACATTGAGTGCTAGAGTCATCCTCCACCCAGAGATGTGGGCACGGAGAAGGCAGACAAGTTTATCATTGTCCATCGCCCGAGCACCATCTTCTCTGGGTCATTTTATTAATATTTCAAAATAGAAACATAGAAACATAGAAACATGGAAAATAAGTGCAGGAGTAGGCCATTCGGCCCTTCGAGCCTGCTCCACCATTCAATGAGTTCATGGCTGAACATGCAACTTCAGTACTCCATTCCTGCTTTCTCGTCATACCCCTTGATCCCTCTAGGAGTAAGGACTACATCGAACTCCTTTTTGAATATATTCAGTGAATTGGCCTCAACAACTTTCTATGGTAGAGAATTCCACAGGTTCACCACTCTCTGGGTGAAGAAGTTGCTCATCTCGGTCCGAAGTGGCTTACCCCTTATCCTTAAACTGTGACCCCTGGTTCTGGACTTCCCGAACATTGGAAACATTCTTCCTGCATCTAACCTGTCTAAACCCGTCAGAATTTTAAACGTTTCTATGAGGTCCCCTCTCATTCTTCTGAACTCCAGTGAATACAAGCCCAGTTGATCCTGTCTTTCTGATATGTCAGTCCAGCCATCCCGGGAATCAGTCTGGTGAACCTTCGCTGCACTCCCTCAATAGCAAGAACGTCCTTCCTCAAATTAGGGGACAAAACTGTACAAAAAACTCCAGGTGTAGCCTCACCAAGGCCCTGTACAACTGTAGTAACGCCTCCCTTCCCCTGTACTTTGAGGATATAACGAGCATGGTGGATAGAGGTGTATCGATGGATGTGGTGTATTTAGATTTCCAAAAGGCATTCGATAAGTTGCCACACAAAAGGTTACTGCAGAAGATAAAGGTACGTGGAGTCAGAGGAAATGTATTAGCATGGATAGAGAATTGGCTGGCTAACAGAAAGCAGAGAGTCGGGATAAATGGGTCCTTTTCGGGTTGGAAATCGGTGGTTAGTGGTGTGTCACAGGGATCGGTGCTGGGACCACAACTGTTTACAATATACATAGATGACCTGGAAGAGGGGACAGAGTGTAGTTTAACAAAATTTGCAGATGACACAAAGATTAGTGGGAAAGCGGGTTGTGTAGAGGACACAGAGAGGCTGCAAAGAGATTTGGATAGGTTAAGCGAATGGGCTAATATTTGGCAGATGGAATACAATGTCGGAAAATGTGAGGTCATCCACCTTGGAAAAAAAACAGTAAAAGGGAATATTATTTGAATGGGGAGAAATTACAACATGCTGCGGTGCAGAGGGACCTGGGGGTCCTTGTGCATGAATCCCAAAAAGTTAGTTTGCAGGTGCAGCAGGTAATCAGGAAGGCGAATGGAATGTTGGCCTTCATTGCGAGAGGGATGGAGTACAAAAGCAGGGAGGTCCTGCTGCAACTGTACAGGGTATTGGTGCGGCCGCACCTGGAGTACTGCGTGCAGTTTTGGTCACCTTACTTAAGGAAGGATATACTAGCTTTGGAGGGGGTACAGAGATGATTCATTAGGCTGATTCTGGAGATGAGGGGGTTACCTTATGATGATAGATTGAGTAGACTGGGTCTTTACTCGTTGGAGTTCAGAAGGATGAGGGGTGATCTTCTAGAAACATTTAAAATAATGAAAGGGATAGACAAGATAGAGGCAGAGAGGTTGTTTCCACTGGTCGGGGAGACTAGAACAAGGGGGCACAGCCTCAAAATACAGGGGAGCCAATTTAAAACTGAGTTGAGAAGGAATTTCTTCTCCCAGAGGGTTGTGAATCTGTGGAATTGTCTGCCCAAGGAAGCAGTTGAGGCTAGCTCATTAAATGTATTCAAGTCACAGATAGGTAGATTTTTAGCGAATAAGGGAATTAAGGGTTACGGGGAGCGGGCGGGTAAGTGGAGCTGAGTCCACGGCCAGATCAGCCATGATCCTGTTGAATGGCGGAGCAGGCTCGAGGGGCTAGATGGCCTACTCCTGTTCCTAATTCTTAGGTTCTTATATTCTTATGTACTCAAATCCCCTCGCTATGAAGGCCAACATGCCATTTGCTTTCTTAACTGCCTACTGTACCTGCATGCCAACCTTCAATGACTGATGTACCATGACACCCAGGTCTCGTTGCACCTCGCCTTTTCCTAATCTGTCACCGTTCAGATAATAGTCTGTCTCTCTGTTTTTACCACAAAAGTGGATAACCTCACATTTATATACTTTATTCATATAAAAATTTGCACGGTACATTGCATGGTAGTTCAGTACATTTGGATGCTGACGGCAGTTCCGTTCAATACATTTGCTTGCTAGGTCATAACCAAGTGTAAAGCTGTTATTGTATTCTCGTGCATCGAGTCATTTTAATCTCAAGCCCAGGGGTTTTTGACCAACACAGTTACATCAAGGTAACTGGACTGGACAAACCGTGACATCACAGGGCAAGCCTGACCCTACCCTGTACATCACAGTGAGATCAGGCATCACAATAGGTTTGTAACCTGGGGCTACCTGAGACACAAACAGTTTCAGTGAAGGAAAGCACTGACTGGGACTAACTGGCTGATCTCTCCAGCAGTGAATGTGGCCGGATACAATATCTCACCACCTTTGCTTTATGAAGAGAACACGATGAAAACATCATCAACCAGCAGATTAGAGAGAAGGTTGCGAACTTTGAAAAGTTGGAATTAATCTATTGATCTTGTATCATCATTTGTGAAAGTCAGAATGAGCAACATAACGAGTTTAATAGATACAGTAATACTGGTGCACAGTAGCTTGTTGGAACAGCTCATTTTGTTGTTATTAGATCTTCTTTGGGGTTGTTAATAGTTAGTCTGGGGCCTGCAGCCTGCTCACAGATGGTTACTGAGTCCCACTCTCAGCTCCCTCACTGACCAGACCCTCCCAGCCCTTGAGTTTGGTGCTCACTCCGTGTTCTGTAAATGTAGACAACTACTTATCATTGATCGACCTCCCGGGGCATTGCTCAGGGCAGTCTGCAGGGTGAGCAACAGTCACACATGTAACTGGGCCCCACTGAGAGAAGGGGGCACGGAGAAGGCAAACAATCCCATCACTGCCCATTGCCCACACACCCGACTCTCTGGGTCATAACCAAGTGCAAAGCTGTTATTGTATTCCAGCACATCCAGTCTAAGGCCCAAGGCCATTGCATCAAGGTGAGGCCCTTTCACTGGATGGGTCAAACTGTGACATCACAGGGCAAGCCTGACCCTACCCGGTGCATCACGTGATCACTGACATCACGATAGGTTTGTAAGCAGGGACAACATGAGGCAGAGAGGCTGCACAAGCAGTTTCAGTGAAGGAAAGGGAGCTGTACTGACTGTGACTAACTGGCTGATCTCTCTAGGGGTGAATGTGGCCGGCTAGACGACCTGGTGAAGGGAGCATGAACAATGGAATCATCACTAACCAGCTGACAGTCGGAAGGGTGTTACTGTAGAAGGTTTGTTTATTCCAGCTAGAACTAGGGGCATAACCTTAGAATAAGGGGCCGCCCATTTAAAACTGAGATGAGGAGGAATTTCTCATCTCAGAGGGTTGTAAACCTGTGGAATTCACTGCCTCAGAATGCTTTGGATGCTGGGTCATTGAATGGATTTAAGACAAAGATAGACAGTTTCTTAACTGATAAGGGAATAAGGGGTTATGGAGAGCGGGCAGGGAAGTGGACCTGAGTCCATGATCAGATCAGCCATGATCGTATTAAATGGCGGAGCAGGCTTGAGGGGCCGAATGGCCTACTCCTGCTCCTATTTCTTATGTTCTTATGACTGCTGCACCACCGTTGATCTGAGCGTCCAGCACTCCAAACCCAAGAAACACAAACGCTGTTTCAGAAGGACATTGGACTGCTAGAGTCATCCTCCACCCATAGATGTGGGCACGGAGAAGGCAAACAAGTTTATCATTGTCCATCGCCCGAGCACCCTTTTCTCTGGGTCATAACCAAGTGTAAAGCTGTTATTGCATTCTCGCGCATCTAGTCTTTGTAATCTAAAGCCCAGGGGATTCTGGCCAAACACAGTTGCATCAAGGTGAGGCCCTTTCACTGGACGGTTCAAACCGTGACATCACAGGGCAAGCCTGACCCTACCCTGAGCATCACAGTGAGGTCAGGCATCACGATAGGTTTGTAAACAGGGGCAACATGAGGCAGAGAGGCTGCACAAGCAGTTTCAGTGAAGGAAAGGGAGCTGAACTGACTGTGACTAACTGGCTGATCTCTCTAGGAGTTAATGTGGCCGGCTAGAAGACCTGTTGAAGGGAGCGTGAACAATGGTATCATCACTAACCAGCTGACAGTCGGAAGGGTGTTGCTGTAGAAGGTTTGTTTATTCCAGCTAGAACTAGGGGCATAATCTTAGAATAAGGGCCGCCCATTTAAATCTGAGATGAGGAGAAATTTCTTCTCTCAGAGGGTTGTAAATCTGTGGAATTCACTGCCTCGGCGTGCTTTGGATGCTGGGTCATTGAATGGTTTTAAGACAGAGATAGAGAGTTTCTTAACTGATAAGGGATTAAGGAGTTATGGGGAGCGGGCAGGGAAATGGAGCTGAGTCCATGATCGGATCAGCCATGATCGTATTAAATGGCGGAGCAGGCTCGAGGGGCCGAATGGCCGACTCCTGCTCCTATTCTTATGTTCTTATGTTCTTATGACTGCTGCACCACCGTTGATCTGAGCGTCCAGCACTCCAAACCCAAGAAACACAAACGCTGTTTCAGAAGGACTTTGGAGTGCTAGAGTCATCCTCCATCCAGAGGTGTGGGCACGGAGAAGGCAAACAAGTTTATCATTGTCCATCGCCCGAGCACCCTCTTCTCTGGGTCATAACCAAGTGTAAAGCTGTTATTTTATTCTAGCGCATCTAGTCTTTGTAATCTAAAGCCCAGGGGATTCTGGCCAAACACAGTTACATCAAGGTGAGGCCCTTTAACTGGACGGGTCAAACCATGATATCACAGGGCAAGCCTGCCCCTACCCGGTGCATCACATGATCACTGACATCAGGATAGGTTTGTTACCTGTTATATATGCAGACTATAGATATACTCTCTGTGTAGTGACTGTATAGTTGCATAAGATGGAAACTTGTTACCTGATGTACTATCAGTAAGGTTTACACTGTGTATATACTATGCTGGCACCACTAGAGGGTGCAACTGGTGGAGACTGAGGTTTCCTACTCCTGAGGCAGAGGCTGTCCACCAGAGGCCACTGTGGTGGGAGATCTAAGGGTCACCTGTATAGGTGTGCAGGGCCCAGTATAAAAGGCTGCCCATCATGCTTGTGCCTCACTCTGGAATTATGAATAAAGGACCAAGATCTCTACAGTTTGAGTACAACACGTTGCCTCGTGGAGTCTTTCATAAGTGCATTACAGACATAACAACTGGCGACGAGAATACGGACTTTCATGCGATTATGGTTACCTTTGGTACACTAAAAGACTTTTCGGAGGGTGATGATTGCAATGCCTACACGGAAAGACTGGAGCAATATTTTGTGGCAAACGACCTGGCAGGGGAGACAGACACATTGGCGGAGAAGCGCAAGGCAATACTGCTGACCAGTTGTGGGCCCGAGGTCTACCGCCTCATCAGGGACTTGCTGGCACCCATGAAGGCCAAGGATAAGAAATACGATGAGCTGACTGAACTAACTTACAACTAAAACCAAAGCAGAGCATTCTCACGGCCAGGCACAGATTCTACACTCACCGCAGACCTGAGGGCCAGGAGACTGCAGAATATGCTGCCTGTTATGTCTCAAATAAAGCAATGTGACTCAGTACTGTAGACTTGAGTAAGTGTGACCTTAGTCTCTTTATTCTGACTCCAGAGTGCCGGCACAGCATGGGAGGCCGACTTATATACAGTGCTCCCAAGGGATGCTGGGATCCCTTGGGACTCCAACAGATGCGCCCTCTGGTTGCGGTAGAATGCTGGTTACAAAGTGTTGCATACATCACATCACTCCCCCCCCAAAGTCAATAGTACACTTATTTACAGGGTGAGACGATCTGGGGCTTTCCGCTCCCTAGTCGATCGTCTCGGAACAAACACAAAGATGCAGGTGAGTTGGTTGGGCCTTCGCTGGGCTGCTGTGCAGCTGGCCTTGCTGGGCTGCTGAGGATAGTGAGTTCAGCTTCGTGGTCAACTGTGATGTCAGTAGCCACTTGTGTGTGTGTGAGAGGGTCGAAGTTGGTGATGTCCTCTTCAGGTTGCTCGTGGCTGTCTGTGAATCGCAGTTTGGTTTGGTCCAAATGCTTTCTGCAAGTTAGTCCATTTGCAAGTGTGACCTCAAACACCCTACTCCCTTCTTTGGCTACGACAGTGCCAGCAAGCCATTTGGGACCATGTCCATAGTTGAGCACAAATACAGGATCATTGTCTTCAATATCACGTGACAAATTTGCGCGATCATGCTACATGCTTTGTTGATACCGCCTGCCCTCGACATGATCATGGAGATCAGGGTGGACTAGAGAGAACCCTGTTTTGAGTGCCCTTTTCATGAGCAGTTCGGCTGGGGGAACCTCGGTGAGCGATGTTGAAATCTCGACCTCCGAAAAGAATGACTCCGACACTTACAGCTCCGGTAGAAGTTTCTTTAATTTACTTGCTCGCAAGGGGTAGGTTACACTCAGTCAAGGGCTAAGTGAACACCTCCGAAATGGTTCAGTTTAACAAGATATTTATACAATAAACCAAAGTTCTGGCCTCTCCCTGTGTATTGCTCTGTCTCACAGTCAGTGAATACAGATAAAGAGTTAATTACTATATCCTGGTCCTGACATGGTGTCCAGATATTTACTTTTGTCAGGGTTATCAGTTGGCCAGCCGGCCATTACTCCATGAGTCATAGGTAATGGGCTATCACCTGTCTTGTATTGTGTCAGGAAAGTTCAATTTCCTGATCAGTTTATCTGTTTGCATCAAATGGATGAGGTCTCTGCAAGAGATAATGGCTAGAAGATAAGGGTGGGGTGACATGGAACTTCTGTAGTGTAGACAATAGGAGAGCACCATGGGGGGGTACTTGTCTCAGCATGACTTGTCTCCTAGCTGTCTGATGGCCATCAGCCATCTCAAACCAGGTTTAGCTGTTTATGCAAGCTGACTGCTCAAATGCAGAAAGTTCTGGAAGGGCCAGGACTCCATTTTGATATATATATATATTGCAAAGGGCACACAAATACTGTATGGTATCAGCTTAGATAAAAATACATTTCCACAGCGACTGGGATCTTGTGCGGTAGCTGAGCAGGACTCGGGACAGGCTAGTCTGCAGGAAGCCTTCCGACATGCGTTTCAAGCTTTGCTTAATGGTTTGGACTACCCGTTCTGCCTGGCCGTGGGATGCGGGCTGGAACGGGGCAGATGTGATGTGTTTGATCCCGTTGCGGGTCATGAATTCCTTGAATTCAGCGCTGGTGAAGCACGGCCCATTGTCGCTGACAAGGACATCAGGCAGGCCGTGCATGGCAAACATGGCTCGTAGGCTTTCGATGGTGGCAGTGGACGTGCTTACAGACATTATTACATACTCAATCCATTTTGAATAAACATCCACAACAACCAGAAACATTTTGCCTAGAAACAGGTCAGCGAAGTCAACGTGGATCCTAGACCACGGTTTGGAGGGCCATGACCACAAACTTAGCGATGCCTCCCTGGGTGCATTGCTCAGTTGAGAGCAGGTGTTGTATTGGCGCACGCAAGACTCCAAATCTGAGTCGATGCCGGGCCACCACACATGGGATCTGGCTATCGCTTTCTTCATTACTATGCCTGTATGGATATTTCGTATTTGCGCCGCTGGAACGACTTGATCTCTTCATGCATCTCCGCTGGGACGCTGGACCAGCTCCCATGGAAGACACAGTTTTTTATAAGGGACAGTAAAGAATCCTGGCTGGTCCAGGTCCTCATCTGGCGGGCCGTAACGGGTGACTTTTCATTTTCAAATGCATCCATCACCAAGAGCAAGTCTGCAGGCTGTGCCATTTCCACCCCGGTGATGGGCAATGGTAGCCGACTGAGACCGTCAGTGCAGTTCTCTGTGCCTGGTCTGTGGCGAATTACATCGTTGTATGCAGGCAGCGTGAGCACCCATCTTTGGATGCGGGCAGAGGCATTGGTATTAATACCATTGCTCTCTGAGAATAGCGATGTGAGCGGCTTATGGTCAGTTTCTAGCTCAAATTTAAGCCCAAACAGATACTGGTGCATTTATTTTCACCCCATAAACGCATGCTGCAGGGCGTTTCGGCCTTGGACAAACTCCTGGATGCATAAGCGACTAGTTGCAATGTTCCCGATTTGTTTGCACTACACGTTTACATGGGTCATACAGAACAAGCAGTTTGTTGGATTTCTGGCTTTCTCAAAAGCAGTCTCTTGCGATTTCCCTCATACCCATTTATCTCCCTTGCGCAGCAACACATATAGAGGTTCGAGCTAGGTGCTTAACCCGGGTAGGAAATTACCAAAATAATTGAGGAGTCCCAGGAACGACAGCAGCTCTGTCACAATCTGTGGTCTCGGCGCGTTTTTGATGGCCTCCGTCTTGGCGTTGGTGGGTCTGACACCGTCTGCCGTGATTCCTCTCCCTAAGAACTCAACCTCTGGTCCAGGAAAACACACTTCGAGTGTTTCAACCTGAGTCCCACATGATCTAGCTGACTTAAAACCTCTTCCAGGTTCTGCAAGTGTTCGATGGTGTCCCAACCTGTGATCAATATGTCGTCCTGGAAAACCATGGTGCGTGGAACCTACTTTAGTAGACTCTCCATGTTCCTTTGAAAAATAGCCATGGCCGATCAAATCCCAAACGGGCATCTATTGTAGATGAACAGACATTTGTGCGGGTTGATGCGGGTGAGGCCTTTCGAAGATTCCACCAGCTCCTGCGTCATGTAGGTCAAGTCCAACTTGGGGAACGTCTTCCCTCCTGCCAGCGTTACAAATAGGTCATCTGCCTTGAGTAGCGGGTACTGGTCCTGCAGCGAAAAATGGTTAATCGTTACTTTAGAGTCCCCACAAATTCTGCCCGTACCATCGACCTTGAGAACCGGAACAATCGGACTGGCCCACTCGTTGAACTCAACCGTCGCAATAATGCCCGCTCGTTGCAGCCTGTCCAGCTCGATCTCCACTTTCTCTCGCATCATGTATGGCACCGCCCGTGCCTTGTGGTTGATGGGTTGTGTACCAGGAACCAAGTGGATCTGCACCTTCGTCCCAGAGAAATTTCCGATGCCTGGCTCAAACAACGATGGGAACTTGCTCAAAACCTGGGCACATGAGGCATCGTCAACAGACGAGAGCGCTCGGATGTCGTCCCAGTTCCAGTGGATTTTTCCCAGCCAGCTTCTGCCAAACAGTGTGGGGCCATCTCCTGGTACAATCCATAGTGGGAGTTCGTGCACCCCTCCATCATAGGAGACTTTTACCGCTGCACTGCCAATTACAGGGATCAGCTCTTTAGTGTAAGTTCTCAGCTTGGTATGAAAGGGGCCCAGCTTGGTCCTTTGTGCCTTGTTGCACCACAGCTTCTCAAAGGCCTTTTTGCTCATGACAGACTGACTCGCACCCGTGTCCATAGATACTGGAATTGCGTTCAGTTCAACTTTTAACATGATCGGTGAACATTTTGTGGTGAAGGTGTGTACCCCGTACACTTCTACCTCCTCGGTTTGAGTCTCTAGTTCAGTTTGATCCACCATGGATCGGTCTTCCTCTGCAACGTGGTGGTTTGCAGGGTTTGCAGCTCATCTGCACATTCTCTGGAGGTGTCCCATTGTTCCACAGCCTTTGCACACATGGTGTTTGAAGCGGCATTGATGGTCTCGATGATCACCTCTGCAGCGCCAACAAGGTGTTAATTGCCTCATATTAACAATTGATGGCAGACTCTGGGTCACCTGAGGTCATGCAGCTACAGGCGTGTACATTCTGCCATATGCATTCCTGCCTGAAAACGACGTTACTTTGTGTACAGTACTTGCCAATGCATCTTTATGCTGCCAAATTAGTTTGGTGTTACCGCTGGTGGATATAAATGCCTGGGCTATCGTTATGGCTTTGCTCAGGATCGGTGTTTCAACAGTCAATAGTTTGCGAATCGTAACCTCATGACCAATGCCAAGCACAAAAAAGTCTCGTAGCATTTGCTCCAGGAATCCACCGAATTTGCAATGTCCTGTCAGGCGCCTTAGTTCAGTGACGTAGTTCGCCACTTCCTGGCCTTCAGACCGTTGACATGTATAAAATCCATACCTTGCCATCAGAACGCTCTCCTTCGGATTTAGGTGCTCCCGGATCAGTGTACACAGTTCTTCATCTGATTTGGTTGTTGGTTTCACTGGAGCTAGAAGATTCTTCATGAGGCCATAGGTTGTTGCCCCGCAGACGGTGAAGAGGATCGCCCTCCGTTTGGCAGCGTTCACACTCCCTTCCAGCTCATTGGCCACGAAGTATTGGTCGAGTCGCTCCACGAAGGCTTCCTAATCATCACCTTCTGAGAATTTCTCCAGGATACCAACAGTTCTCTGCATTTTCGCGTGATGGTTCATTATCTATTACTCGTCGCCAGTTGTTGTGTCTCAAAGCAATGTGACTGAGTACTGTAGACTTGAGTAAGTGTGACCTTAGTCTCTTTATTCTGACTCCAGAGTGCTGGCACAGCATGGGAGGCCTGCTTATATGCAGTGCTCCCAAGGGATGCTGGGATCCCTTGGGACTCCAACAGATGCGCCCTCTGGTGGTGGTAGAACGCTGGTTACAAGGTGTTGCATACATAACATTGTCGACCTCAGGAGACTTGCAGCACCGTGTGATTTCGGCACACGTCTCAACGAAGCATTGCGGGACATCTTCGTTATGGGAATTGGCCACGAGGGTCTCCTTCACAAGCTATTATCTGCTGACACCACAGTCAACCTGCAGAAGGCCATCAGCATCAGTCAGGCGTTCATGACCTCGACCTGCAGCACCAAGCAAATTATTCATCCTGTGGGCTCAAATCCAACAAGTACTGTACACAGAATGGTGCCTTTCACAGGCAAGGCTGTAGAACGTGGCTCTGTCCAGGGCAGAGAGCACAGACCTCAGGGTTCCAGAACTCAGAGTCCACCGAGGGGTGCTAATCGAGTAGCACCATGCTGGCGTTGTGGAGGAAACCAAATGGCTCACCAGTGTCGGTTTGCTGAGTACGTATGCAAAGCCTGTAACATGAAGGGACACCTCCAGCGTATGTGTAAAAGAAATACGACTCACCATCTAGCAGAGGAGTCGGTCGATGACTTTGAATCCAGCGGGGAGGATGATGATTTGGCCAGAGAGGCAGCTCAGCCCCAAGAAGAAGTGTATGGAGTGTATACCTGCACCACCGATTGTCCTCCAGTGAAGATGGAAGTCGAGATAAACAGCGTTCCAGTCTTCATGCAAGTGGACACAGAAGCAAGCCAGTCAGTGATGAGCCGGGATGCCTTTGAGAGGCTATGGAATGAAAAATGACTCGAGCTGGTTCCAGTGCAGGAAAAGTTGTGCACCTACACCAAGGAGCTGATCCCAGTCCTGGGTAGTGTCGATGTAAGTGTAATCCATAATGGCGCGTTGCACAAGTTACCTCTGTGGATTGTTGCAGGTGATGGTCCAACGCTACGCGGAAGAAGGTGGATGGGGAAGATCCAGCAATCGATGTTCCCCGTGCTCAGAGGCAGAGCAAAACCTCACCTTCGCTTGGGCCAGGCACCAGAGAACAGATCAGCACAGCACTGAGGCACAGACCGTCCATCACGACTGCGTGGCAATGATCCGACCGGAACGACCTAAAAGTACCTTCCCGGCTCCAGTGGCAGGACTCCTGGGGAGGAAGATCGAATTCACAGGCACTGTTCTAGCTTTTGTGGCAGAATCACAGGAGAGAAGGATCAAGGCAGTCGACCTCGAGGACAGAGGGGCAGTGTGGCTGAAAAAAAAGATGGCCGCGGCCAGACCACGAGGTGCAACACTGAGGGACCAACACATGGGGTCTAACAAAGGATCTGATCGGGGTAAAGCCAGCAGGGTTCTCTTAAAGGAGACTAGCAACCAACTGAACTTAAAGAGACAGTGTATGCACGGCAATCAATGCAACGAACTGATTAAGATTGTGAACAAAATGTTTTTGCGAGATGTCGTGAATAGAGTGTCCCCAAAAGTAGCAAGCGAGAGTATTTGGGAGGGTAGAGGCGCTGATCCTGATACCCTGCCCCAGGTGTCCCCACAAGTTACAGGTCAGTGACCTCAGGAGAGTGAATACACTGATCCTGATACCCTGCCCCAGGTGTCCCCACAAGTTATAGGTCAGTGACCTCAGGAGGGTGAAGGCACTGATCCTGATACCCTGCCCCAGGTCTATCCCACAAGTTATAGGTCAGTGACCTCAGGAGGGTGAAGGCACTGATCCTGATACCCTGCCCCAGGTGTCCCCACAAGTTACAGGTCAGTGACCTCAGGAGGGTGAAGGCACTGATCCTGATACCCTGCCCCAGGTGTCCCCACAAGTTATAAGTCAGTGACCTCAGGAGGGTGAAGGCACTGATCCTGATACCCTGCCCCAGGTGTCCCCACAAGTTACAGGTCAGTGACCTCAGGAGGGTGAAGGCACTGCTCCTGATACCCTGCCCCAGGTCGATCCCACAAGTTATAGGTCAGTGACCTCAGGACGGTGAAGGCACTGATCCTGATACCCTGCCCCAGGTCTATCCCACAAGTTATAGGTCAGTGACCTCAGGAGGGTGAAGACACTGATCCTGATACCCTGCCCCAGGTGTTCCCACAAGTTATAGGTCAGTGACCTCAGGAGGGTGAAGGCACTGATCCTGATACCCTGCCCCAGGTCTATCCCACAAGTTATAGGTCAGTGACCTCAGGAGGGTGAAGACACTGATCTTGATACCCTGCCCCAGGTGTCCCCACAAGTTATAGGTCAGTGACCTCAGGAGGGTGAAGACACTGATCCTGATACCCTGCCCCAGGTGTCCCCACAAGTTATAGGTCAGTGACCTCAGGAGGGTGAAGGCACTGATCCTGATACCCTGCCCCAGGCGTCCCCACAAGTTATAGGTCAGTGACCTCAGGAGGGTGAAGGCACTGATCCTGATACCCTGCCCCAGGTGTCCCCACAAGTTATAGGTCAGTGACCTCAGGAGGGTGAAGGCACTGATCCTGATACCCTGCCCCAGGTCTATCCCACAAGTTATAGATCAGTGACCTCAGGAAGGTGAAGACACTGATTCTGATACCCTGCCCCAGGTCTATCCCACAAGTTATAGATCAGTGACCTCAGGAAGGTGAAGGCACTGATCCTGATACCCTGCCCTAGGTCTATCCCACAAGTTATAGGTCAGTGACCTCAGGAGGGTGAAGGCACTGATCCTGATACCCTGCCCCAGGTCTATCCCACGCTGTAGGCACCCGATGGCACGATTTCCCACGGACCTGGAAATGAAAATGGTGCCAGTACACGCAGTCGGCCGCCGTTGCCCAACACCCGGGTGGAGACGGCACAGCCCCCAGACCCAGTCGCTACCTCAGCCATGTCCGGGAGCAAAAGGTCAGAACCAGCGAGTTCCCCAAACGGGACCTGGAACAGCCAGGTTCCCAACACTGTTCGAGAGCAGGCAGAAGATTCTGCAACCCTCAAAGGAGGACAGGGAGGCCACACACATCTGTGGCTCTGCCCACCACTAGGCAACGGCAAAGGCCCTGAGTCCTGGTTCGGTGAGCGAACCAAGCCCCCCCCACTAGCAGGGGGCACAGCGCTGCTATCAGACGACTAGGACCACGTCCGGTTACTCTGGAACCTGTGTCCTCACATACCTGTACAGACCTCAGTACTGACCATGACTGAACCATGAATGCAATCTACCCACTCCTGGCGCACGACCGTAAAACGTAACGAATGTAAGTCACTGAACCAAGGTGTCACGATACAAACTGTAACGTCATTTCTTTGTACTTGCTCTGTGTCTGATCCTGTATGTTAATGTAACGGGCCTGCTGTATGATCTCACTGTGGGGGGGGAGGGGTGGGGGAAATGGATGTATGTAACCATGGACACACACATGGTTCACACCCAGAACCCACTGGAACCTCCACTGCATCATCGAACCATCCAAACTGGTAACCACTACCCAACATTGTGGCAAAAGGACTTGGGGGTTAACAGGGAGAGAGCCAAGACAAAGCACAGCCAAGGTACAAGGGCTATTGGCACTTAAGTCAGGGGAGAGCACATAGCGCAAAGGACTTGGGGGAGAGTGATATTATATATGCAGACTATAGATATACTCTCTGTGTAGTCACTGTATAGTTGCATAAGATGGAGACTTGTTACCTGATGTATTATCAATAAGGTTTACACTGTGTATATACTATACTAGCACCACTAGAGGGTGCAACTGGTGGAGACTGGGGTTTCCTGCCCCTGTGGCAGAGGCTGTCCACCAGAGGGCACTGTGGTGGGAGACCTGAGGGTCACCTGTATAAAGGACCAAGGTCACTACAGTTTGAGTGCAACACATTGTCTCGTGGAGTCATTCATAAGTACATTACACACATAACATACCCAGGGGCAACCTGAGACACAAGCAGTTTCAGTGAAGGAAAGCACTGACTGGGACTAACTGGCTGATCTCTCCAGCAGTGACTGTGGCCGGATACAATATCTCACCATTTTTGCTTTATGAAGAGAACACGATGAAACATCATCAACCAGCAGATTAGAGAGAAGGTTGTGAGCTTTGAAAGGTTGGTATTAACCTATTGATCTTGTATCATCATTTGTGAAAGTCAGAATGAGCAACACAACGAGTTTAATAGATACAGTAATACTGATGCACAGTAGCTTGTTGGAACAGTTCATTTTGTTGTTATTCAATCTTTTTTGATGTTGTTAATAGTTAGTCTGGAGCCTGCAGCCTGCTCACAGCTGGTTACTGAGTCCCACTCTCAGCTCCCTCACTGACCAGACCCTCCCAGCCCTTGAGTTTGGTGCTCACTCCGTGTTCTGTAAATGTAGACAACTACTTATCATTGGTAGATCTCCTGGGGCATTGCTGGGGACAGTCTGCAGGGTGAGCAACAGTCACACATGTAACTGGGCCCCACTGAGAGAAGAGGGCACGGAGAAGGCAAACAATCCCATCACTGCCCATTGCCCACACACCCGACTCTCTGGGTCATAACCAAGTGCAAAGCTGTTATTGTATTCCAGCACATCCATCCTAAGGCCCAAGGTCATTGCATCAAGGTGAGGCCCTTTCACTGGACGGGTCAAACTGTGACATCATAGGGCAAGCCTGACCCTACCCTGAGCATCACGTGATCACTGAAATCACGATAGGTTTGTAAACAGGGACAACATGAGGCAGAGAGGCTGCACAAGCAGTTTCAGTGAAGGAAAGGGAGCTGTACTGACTGTGACTAACTGGCTGATCTCTCTAAGGGTGAATGTGGCCGGCTAGAAGACCTGGTGAAGGGAGCATGAACAATGGAATCATCACTAACCAGCTGACAGTCGGAAGGGTGTTGCTGTCGAAGGTTTGTTTATTCCAGCTTGTATAATTCCCTGTGAAAGTCAGAGTGTGTAACAGTATAACCCACTGCAGTGACCATACAGACATCAATGCTCAAACCCTGGAACTGAAACCAGATCAGTACTCGCTCGTTGCTCTGATCAACTAGGATAATCCCTGGGACAAGGAGTCGATGGGAAACTCTTGTCCCAGCTGTTACTGGTGCCCTCTGACCTTGCCAATCCTTGGGTCCTTGTCAAGGACCTGCTCCCAGGTCAGCTGGCTCAGGTACTGCCACCAATAGCCCTCTGATTGTCAGAGAAGTTCCTTGTCCCAGTGATCCTGGTTCACCTGATGGCATTGCCGCCATTCTGGACCATCTCTCGGATTCTGAAGAAGGTGTACATTCCCCAACTCCACAACCTTTAATACTCAGGTGGCAGCAGAATCTGTGGCCAGTAACATTACATGGAAAGAAACAAGTTGATAGTTTTGCCCCCAGAATCTGCATTAAACATTTACAGCTTCAATGGTTTACTATACAAGGCTCGCTCTAAAGTACCTGTCGTTGTCTTGTTGTGATCCAGTGATTTAAAAACACATCTGTAATTTCTTCTTCTGCTAGAGGTACACGGTTGGCATCAGGATGAGAGAGAAAATGGGCGGTTTCATCAAAGTACCTCCAGACTAAAGTTGTGAGTAACAAAACCACAAAGACAAGTGGATCAGACACACAAGAGAGAGCACATCGTGACAGAAATCAGATCCATGCCAGCAGAGAAACCACAGAAGGAGCGGGGCGGTGTAACTGAAATTCTCCCAATGTTCTCGCTCTGTGTCCCATCCATTTCTCAGTACCAACTCCACACCTTTCAATTTGTGTTTCATTTGCCGGCCAGTAACCCCCCTCCCCCAGAGACCCATCGAGCCCTCATGTCCCTGCATCGGCATCAAGCACCAACCCTGCTCCAACTCCAGGCTCAGTTCGGGGTGACCTGCACTGGCACTGGGTAAAGCCCAGTCTGTGCCATCATCTCCAACCAGTGCTGGCCAGGGGTCCACCTCGGGACTTAACAGGAAAGTGGGAGACGTGCGCCCGGGAAATGTAAAGGCGGTTCTTTCTGGACCTTCCTCCTCCAGATAATGTTGCACCACCAGCAATCCATTCCTGTGTTTA
Organism: Pristiophorus japonicus; assembly: GCF_044704955.1. Classification (NCBI taxonomy): domain Eukaryota; kingdom Metazoa; phylum Chordata; class Chondrichthyes; family Pristiophoridae; genus Pristiophorus; species Pristiophorus japonicus. The sequence continues at coordinate 34,324 of NW_027250846.1, read as the reverse complement.
AGGGAGATCGAACATGTCCAGGGAACTAGCGACCAGTCGATAAGGTACCACAATACAGACCAAGCACTCGGGTTTATTTCTAGAGGGGTAGAATTGAAAGGTAGAGACGTTATGCAGCAGCTCCTCCACTTACTCACCAAAGAAGCCCTCAGCACCAACGGGTACCTGCAGTACCTGAAAATCTTTACCCAGAGCGTGGTGAGAATGTGGAGCTCACTACCCCAGGGAGTGGTTGAAGTGAATAGTATCGATGTATATAAGGGGAGGCTAGACAAGCCTATGGGGGAGAAGGGAATAGAGGGTTCTGCTGATAGTTAGATGAGTGGCTGGAGCAGCACCGGCATTGGCTGACTGGGCCGAACGGCCTGTTTCTGGGCCGTGTGTCCCATGTAATCCTATGTAATCATTTACCTCCATAAGCCTTTACAAGGCTCTATCCGGACCGCAATGTCCTTTGTACCATGCTAGCCCATCATTCCAGAATAGGACCTGGAATACAGAGAGCTTGCAACAAGTGACCTTCGATAACTCCCCAAGTGACCGCTGATAGCCCACCACAGAGCTGGGTGGGTGGATCACTTCCAGTACTTCCCTGTGGAAGTGAATTACTCAGGGCATTTGGGTTCAGGAGACCAGAAATGGTGAGTATCCTCTGCATTAACAGCTTGTTTTCCACAATGTGGCTTGGTTTCCAATGTGACTGGAAGGATGTTTCCAGTGGGGTTCCGCAGGGCTCAGTACTGGGTCCCTTGATTTTTGTGGTATATATCAACGATTTAGATTTGAATATAGGGAGACAAAACTAAAATTGGCTGTGTGGTTGATAATGAAGAGGAAAGTCATGGGCTGCAGGAAAATATCAATCTACTGGTCAGATGGGCAGAGCAGTGGCAAATGGAATTTAATTCAGAGAAGTGTGAGGTGGTAAGGGAAGAGTATACACATTAAATGTTGGGCAACTTAATAGTGTAGATGAACAAAGGGACCTTGGAGTGCTTGTCCACAGATCCCTGAAAGTAGCAGATCAGGTGGATAAGGTGGTTAAGAAGGCATACGGAATGCTTGCCTTTATTGGCCGAGGCATAGAATACAAGAGCAGGGGGTTGTGCTTAAATTGTATAATGCACTGGTTAGGCCACAGCTGGAGTACTGCGTGCAGTTCTGGTCGCCTTATTATAGGAAGGACGTGATTGCACTAGAGAGGGTGCAGAGGAGATTTACTAGGAAGCTGCCTAGAATGGAGAATCTTAGTTATGAGGACAGATTGGATAGGCTGGGTTTGTTCTCATTGGAACAGAGGAGGTTGAGAGGAGACCTCATCGAGTGTACAAAATATTGAGGGGCCTGAACATAGTGGATAGTAAGGGTCTATTTCCATTGGTGGACGGGTCTATTACGAGGGGGTATAGTTTTAAGATGGTTGGTGGAAGGTTTAGAGGGGATTTGAGGGGGGCTTCTTTACGCAGAGGGTTGTGGGGATCTGGAACTCGCTGCCTGGAAGAGTGGTGGATGCAGAAACCCTCACCACTTTTAAGAGATGGTTGGATGGGCACTTAAAGTGCAGTAACCTGCAGGGTTACAACTCTTTTTGGCTGTAACAGAAATAAACATTAAATCAAGTGCCCCCTGATTAAAGTGGGGTACACTCCAAACACTTTTCAAGTGCCCCTTTTATTTTTTTTTTGGTGGGGGTTTTGTGTTTTTTTTGTGGTTTTTTTGTCAGCACTAAAACACAAATATATACAAGTGCCCCCTATAAAAGGGGAGGGGGACACTAAAACCTGGCAATAAAACAAATTAGATTTTAAAACATATGAATTCAAATTTGGTTGCCGGGCGTGATGATGCACTCCGGTCCCTCCGGTGCCCTCCTCTCGCGGAAGGCCGCGAGCGTACCGGTGGACACCGCGTGCTCCATGTCCAGGGACACCCTGGACCGGATGTAACCGCGGAAGATAGGCAGGCAGTCAGGCTGAACGACCCCCTCGAGCGCCCGCTGCCTGGACCGGCTGATGGCACCCTTGGCCGTGCCCAGGAGCAGTCCTACGAGGAGGCCCTCGGACCTACCCGCTCCCCTCCGCACAGGGTGCCCAAAGATCAGGAGTATGGGACTGAAGTGCAGCCAGAATTTCAGGAGCAGCCCCTTTAAATAATAAAACAGGGGCTGCAACCTCGTGCACTCAATAAAAACATGGAACACGGACTCTTCCAGACCGCAGAAATTGCAGGCGGCCTGGGAGCCCGTGAACCGGCTTAACAATTTATTGCACGGGACTGCTCTGTGCACCACCCTCCAGGCCAAGTCCCCGATAAATACTGGGAAGACTCCCACGTAGAATGCCCTCCATCGGGGCCCCCCGCCTCCTCCGGACGGCAAGATGGTACGCCATGGCATGTCCGGACGGCAGGCGAGGATGGCAAAGTTGAGAGCATGCAGGAGCAGCCCGTACAGGAAACCCCTCTGCGCGGAACTGAAAGGCACGGAGGGGATTTCCCCGAGGCGGCTCAAGTTGTGAGGCGCCGGCTCCCGAGGGAGGTTTCGGGGCTTGGGGCCGATGAGGAATTCCGTCCGGACGGGGGTCAGTTCGGACGGGATCTCCCCACGTGCTTGAGCCTCCTCGATGCACCTAACGGAGTCAGGGCCCAGAGCTGTTTTTAGTGACTTGATGGCATCGGCCGCGCGGCGGACGTCGGCCCAGTTTAGGGGCTGTGCCAGCGTGTCTGGCGCCATCCAGCCCGCTCCTCCGCCATCGAGCAGGTCCCTGACCCTGGTCACCTCACCAGCCACAGCCCTCTCTTCCGACCGCCACCTGAAACCTCGGCCGTGGAGGTACGGATTCCCGAGCAGCGGCTCCTGCAGGACAGCCGCCACTCCAGCCGGTGGAGAGCTGCGCTTGGTAGAGACTTTGTTTCAGACCCTGGTGAGTTCCTTGTAAAAGACAGGCAGCTCCCGGAGGGCGGTCCTGACACCCCCCAAGTTCACAAACAGGAGCTGCGTGTCATAGTTGAGGCCGTGCTGCTGGCAGAAGAAATACATCGCCAGCGCATGCCACCTAGGAGGGGGCTCGACGTAAAGCTATCTCTGCAGGGACTGAAGACGGAAAGTCGCTAACTGGGCGCTGACGCACACCAACGACTGACTGCCCTCCCTAAGCGGGAGACTCAAGACCGCGGCAGAGACCCAGTGCTTCCTGTTGTTCCAGAAGAAGTCCACCAGCTTCTTCTATATCTTGGTGACAAACGCAGGGGGAGGGGTCAAAGTGACCAGCCGGTACCACAACATAGCGGCCACCAGCTGGTTTATGACTAGCGCTCGACCCCTGTAGGACAGCACTCGGAGCAGTCCTGTCCAGCGCCCTAGGCGAGCGGCGACCTTGGCCTCCAGCTCTTGCCAGTTCACCGGCCAGGCTTCCTCGTCGGGGCTAAGGTAGACTACCAGATAGAGGAGATGGGTCGTGCTCCAGGCAAAAGGCCTGAGCTCCTCCGGCAGGGAGTCCACCCGCCACTGACCCACCAGGAGCCCGGAACATTTCTCCCAGTTGATCCTGGCGGAGGACGCGGCCGAGTAAATCTCCTGGCACTCACGCATCCTCCGCAGGTCAGCGGGATCCTCTACCGCGAGGAGCACGTCATCGGCGTAAGCCGAGAGGACAACCTCCACGCCCGGCCCTTGCAGAGCCAGTCCCGTCAACCTCGTCCGCAAGAGGCGCAGGAAAGGCTCCACGCAAACGGCGTATAACTGGCCGGACATGGGGCATCCCTGGCGCACCCTCTCCTAAAGCGAAGGGGCACCGTCAAGGACCCGTTAACCTTAATCAGACACTCCGCGGCGGCGTACAAAAGTCGGATCCGGGCGACGAAATGCGTCCCGAACCCAAAAGCGCGCAGAGTTCCGAGCAGATATTCGTGATCCACCCTGTCGAACGCCTTCTCTTGGTCGAGAGATAGGAAGGCGACCGACAGACCAGCCTCCTGGGAATGATGGATGAGGTCCCGGACCAGATGGATGTTATCGTGGATTGTCCGGCCCGGGACCGTGTAGGACTGGTCGGGGTGGACCATTTGGTCCAGCACAGCACCAAGGCGAGCAGACATCGCCCTGGCGAAGATTTTGTAGTCCGTGCTGAGGAGGGAGACCGGGCGTCAGTTCTTAAGGAGGCGGAGATCGCCCTTCTTAGGCAGCAGGACGATGACTGCCCTGCGCCAAGAGAGGGGCATCTCCCCGGTCACCAGACTTAACCCAGGACCCGCGCGTAGTCGCCCCCCAGGACGTCCCAGAATGCCCTGTGGAACTCCACGGTCAGCCCGTCCAGCCCCGGGGCTATTCCTCTCGGGGGCACCGGTCAGCTCCGCCAGGCTTAGCGGAGCGTCCAGATTTTCGGCGCCCTCCGGGCCAACCTTCAACATGTCCTCCCACTAAACTCTACGCGCTAAAGCCAACTGCACCTGGTATTCCCAGGTGGTCTCCCATCCAAATACTAACCAGTTCTGATTCTGCGGAGCTTCAGAGACCAGAGTCTGATCAAACGTTTTCACACTAGTGTGGTCGTTTTATGCGCAAATAATAAAAACAGATAGTAAAAGCTTTTACCGATATATAAAACGGAAGAGAGTGACTAAAGTAAATGTTGGTCCCTTAGACGATGAGAAGGGGGATTTAATAATGGGAAATGTGGAAATGGCTGAGACCTTAAACAATTATTTTGCTTCGGTCTTCACAGTGGAAGACACAAAAACCATGCCAAAAAGTGCTGGTCACGGGAATGTGGGAAGGGAGGACCTTGAGACAATCACTATCACTAGGGGGGAAGTGCTGGACAGGCTAATGGGACTCAAGATAGACAAGTCCCCTGGTCCTGATGAAATGCATCCCAGGGTATTAAAAGAGATGGCGGAAGTTATAGCAGATGCATTCGTTATATCGACCAAAATTCTCTGGACTCTGGGGAGGTACCAGCGGATTGGAAAGCAGCTAATGTAACGCCTCTTGTTTAAAAAAGGGGGCAGACAAAAGGCAGGTAACTATAGGTCAGTTAGTTTAACATCTGTAGTGGGGAAAATGCTTGAAGCTATCATTAAGGAAGAAATAGCAGGACATCTAGATAGGAACAGTGCAATCAAGCAGACGCAACATGGATTCATGAAGGGAAAATCATGTTTAACTAATTTACTGGAATTCTTTGAGGATATAACGAGCATGATAGATAGAGGTGTACCGATGAATGTGGTGTATTTAGATTTCCAAAAGGCATTCGATAAGGTGCCACATAAAAGGTTACTGCAGAAGATAAAGGTACGCAGAGTCAGAGGAAATGATTTAGCATGGATAGAGAATTGGCTGGCTAACAGAAAGCAGAGAGTCAGGATAAATGGGTCCTTTTCGGGTTGGAAATCGGTGGTTAGTGGTGTGCCACAGGGATCGGTGCTGGGACCACAACTGTTTATAATATACATAGATGACCTGGAAGAGGGGACAGAGTGCAGTGTAACAAAATTTGCAGATGACACAAAGATTAGTGGGAAAGCGGGTTGTGTAGAGGACACAGAGAGGCTGCAAAGAGATTTGGATAGGTTAATCGAATGGGCTAAGGTTTGGCAGATGGAATACAATGTTGGAAAATGTGAGGTCATCCACCTTGGAAAAAAATGCAGTAAAAGGGAATATTATTTGAATGGGGAGAAATTACAACATGCTGCGGTGCAGAGGGACCTGGGGGTCCTTGTGCATGAATCCCAAAAAGTTAGTTTGCAGGTGCAGCAGGTAATCAGGAAGGCGAATGGAATGTTGGCCTTCATTGCGAGAGGGATGGAGTACAAAAGCAGGGAGGTCCTGCTGCAACTGTATAGGATATTGGTGAGGCCGCACCTGGAGTACTGCGTGCAGTTTTGGTCACCTTACTTAAGGAAGGATATACTAGACTTGGAGGGGGTACAGAGACGATTCACTCGGCTGATTCTGGAGATGAGGGGGTTACCTTATGATGACAGATTGAATAAACTGGGTCTTTACTCGTTGGAGTTCAGAAGTATGAGGGGTGATCTTATAGAAACATTTAAAATAATGAAAGGGATAGACAAGATAGAGGCAGAGAGGTTGTTTCCACTGGTCGGGGAGACTAGAACTAGGGGGCACTGCCTCAAAATACGGGGGAGACAATTTAAAACTGAGTTGAGAAGGAATTTCTTCTCCCAGAGGGTTGTGAATCTGTGCAATTCTCTGCCCAAGGAAGCAGTTGAGGCTAGCTCATTGAATGTATTCAAATCACAGATAGAGAGATTTTTAACCAATAAGGGAATTAAGGGTTACGGGGAGAGGGCGGGTAAGTGGAGCTGAGTCTACGGCCAGATCAGCCATGATTTCTTTGAATGGCGGAGCAGGCTCGAGGGGCTAGATGGCCTACTCCTGTTCCTAATTCTTATGTTATGTCGGCCTGCAGGGTTACGGACCTTGAGCTGGTAAATGGGATTAGACTGGATGACCTTTTGTTGGATGGCGCATATAAAATGGTAAATACTGCAGGGAATAGAATACGGCCAGGGTGATCTCCTGGACTAGTGTCGATCACCTGGATGGGTCGGAGAGGAATTTTCCAAGATTATTTCTCCCTAAATTGTTTTTTATCTGGTTTTTTTCTCTCCCAGGAGATCACATGGCTCCGGTTGGGGTAGAGTGTAGAATGTTTCAGTGCAAGGGGTGTCGCAGTTCTGTGAGGCAGACTGGTTGGGCTGGGTACTCTTTGCCTTTCCGTCATTGTTCATAGGTTTATATATAACCTTCAGGGCTGCTGACCGAGGGCCGTGTGGCTCTTTGTCGGCCGGTGCGGACATGATCGGCCGAAAAGGCCTCTTTCTGCGCTGTAAATTTCTATGTTTCTATGTTTCTATGTTTGACCATCAGAGGAACTATCTACTAGTGGACATACTGGTCACCATCCACACTGAGACTGAGAGATAGTCATCCAGAAGGTCAACTGATGAAGATGTGTCTCCAGTTGAACATTCTTGATGTCTATCACTCGGCCAGTAATGTTGCCACAGTTCTCCTTTGTCGCAGGATCTGAATGAGAGATGGTGGTCTTGGGGCACAGTGTCCTCCAGGCATTTGGGCCACAGTCATCAGGCTCTTCAGGTAATGCTGTGACATTCAGGAGGAATGGGCTTCAAGGCCAGTGGACATGGATGTGTTCACTTGTCATTTCAGCAGGCTCGGGGTGTGAACGGTATAATAGGACATTGTACACTTTCAGACCCGGTGTGGGGTAAGTCAGCATGTCTATGGGTGATAATGACGAGGAAAATCATGGGCTGCAGGAGGATATCAATCTACTGGTCAGGTGGGCAGAGCAGTGGCAATGGAATTTATTTCAGAGAAGTGTGAGGTGATGCACTTTGGGAGGGCTAATAAGGAAAGGATATAAATATTAAGCGGTAGGCCACTTAATAGTGTAGATGAACAAAGGGACCTTGGAGTGCTTGTCCACAGATCCCTGAAAATAGCAGGCCAGGTGGATAAGGTGGGTAAGAAGGCCTACGGAATGTTTGGCTTTATTGGCCGAGGCATAGAATATAAGAGTAGGGAGGTTATGTTTAAATTGTATAATACTTTGGTTAGGCCACAGCTGGAGTACTGCGTGCAGTTCTGGTCGCCGTATTATAGGAAGGACGTGATTGCACTAGAGAGGGTGCAGAGGAGATTTACCAGGATGCTGCCTGGAATGGAGAATCTTAGTTATGAGGACAGATTGGATAGGCTGGGTTTGTTCTCATTAGAACAGAGGAGGTTGAGAGGAGACCTCATCGAGGTGTACAAAATATTGAGGGGCCTGGACACAGTGGATAGTAAGGGTCTATTTCCATTGGTGGAGGGGCCTTTTAGGATGGGGCATAGTTTTAAGATGGTTGGCGGAAGGATTAGAGGGGATTTGAGGGGGGGGCTTCTTTACGCAGAGGTTTGTGGGGATCTGGAACTCGCTGCCTGGAAGAGTGGTGGATGCAGAAACCTTCACCACTTTTAAGAGATGTTTGGATGGGCCCTTTTAAAGTGCAGTAACCTGCAGGGTTACAGACCTAGAGCTGGTAAATTGGGATTAGACTGGATGACCTTTTGTTGGACGGCGCAGATATAACGGTAAGTACTGCAGGGAATAGAATACGGCCAGGGTGATCTCCAAGACTAGTGTCGTTCGCCTGGATGTGTTGGAGAGGAATTTTCCCAGATATGTTCTCCCTAAATTGGCCTGGGTTTTTATCTGGTTTTTGCCTCTCCCAGGAGATCATATGGCTCAAGATGGGTAGAGTGTAGAATGTTTCAGTATAAGGGGTGTCCCATTTGTGTGATGTGGACTGGTTGGGCTGGGTGCTCTTTGCCTTTCCGTCATTGTTCATAGGTTTATATGTAACCTTTAGGGCTGCTGACCAAGGGCCGTGCGGCTCTTTGTCAGCCGGCGTGGACACGATTGGCCGAAATGGCCTACTTCTGTGCTGTAAATTTCTTTGTTTCTATGTTTCTATGTTTGACCATCAGAGGAACTATCTACTCGTGGACATACCGGTCACCATCCACACTGAGACTGAGAGATAGTCATCCAGAAGGCTCAACTGATGAAGATATGTCTCCAGTTGAGCATTCTTGATGTCTATCACTCGGCCAGTAATGTTACCACAGTTCTCCTTTGTCGCAGTATCTGAACGAGAGATGGTGGTCTTGGGGCACAGTGTCCTCCAGGCATTTGGGCCACAGACATCAGGCTCTTCAGGTAATGCTGTGACATTCAGGAGGAATGGGCTTCAAGGCCAGTGGTCATGGATGTGTTCACTTGTCATTTCAGCAGGCTCGGGGTGTGAACGGTATAATAGGACATTGTACACTTTCAGATCCGGTGTGGGGTAAGTCAGCATGTCTATGGGTGATAATGACGAGGAAAGTCATGGGCTGCAGGAGGATCTCAATCTACTGGTCAGGTGGGCAGAGCAGTGGCAATGGAATTTATTTCAGAGAAGTGTGAGGTGATGCTAATAAGGAAAGGGTATACACATTAATCGGTAGGCCACTTAATAGTGTAGATGAACAAAGGGACCTTGGAGTGCTTGTCCACAGATCCCTGAAAGTAGCAGGCCAGGTGGATAAGGTGGTTAAGAAGGCATACGGAATGCTTGCCTTTATTGGCCGAGGCATAGAACATAAGAGCAGGGAGGTTATTCTTAAATTGTATAATACTTTGGTGAGGCCACAGCTGCGAGGTCCCTTGGGGAAGAGTGACCATAACATGGTAGAATTCTTTATTAAGATGGAGAGTGACACAGTGAATTCCGAAACGAGGGTCCTGAATTAAGGAAAGGTAACTTCGATGGTTTGAGGCGTGAATTGGCTAGAATAGACTGGCAAATGATACTTAAAGGGTTGACGGTGGATAGGCAATGGCAAACATTTAAAGATCACATGGATGAACTTCAGCAATTGTACATCCCTGTCTGGAGTAAAAATAAAACGGGGAAGGTGGCTCAACCGTGACAAACAAGGGGAATTAAGGATCGTGTTAAATCCAAGGAAGAGGCATATAAATTGACCAGAAAAAGCAACAAACCTGAGGACTGGGAGAAATTTAGAATTCAGCAGAGGAGGACAAAGGGTTTAATTAGGAGGGGGAAAATAGAGTACGAGAAGAAGCATGCCGGGAACATAAAAACTGACTGCAAAAGCTTCTATAGATATGTGAAGAGAAAAAGATTAATAAAGACAAACGTAGGTCCCTTGCAGTCAGAATCAGGTGAATTTATAATGGGGCACAAAGAAATGGCAGACCAATTGAACAAATACTTTAGTTCTGTCTTCACGAAGGAAGACACAAATAATTTTCCGGAAGGACGAGGGGACCGAGGGTCTAGTGAGAAGGAGGAACTGAAGGAAATCCTTATTAGGTGGGAAATTGTGTTCGGGAAATTGATGGGATTGAAGGCCGATAAATCCCCGGGGCCTGATAGTCTGCATCCCAGAGTACTTAAGGAAGTGGCCCTCAAAATAGTGGATGCATTGGTGATCATTTTCCAACAGTCGATCGACTCTGGATCAGTTCCTATGGACTGGAGGGTAACTAATGTAACACCATTTTTTAAAAAGGGAGGAGAAAGCGGATAATTATAGACTGGTTAGCCTGATAGCAGCAATGGGGAAAATGTTGGAATCAATTATTAAGAATGAAATAGCAGCGCATTTGGAAAGCAGTGACAGGATCGGTCCAAATCAGCATGGATTTATGAAAGGGAAATCATGCTTGACAAACCTTCTGGAATTTTTTGAGGATGTAACTAGCAGAGTGGACAAGGCAGAACCAGTGGATGTGATCTATTTGGACTTTCAATAGGCATTTGACAAGGTCCCACACAAGAGATTGATGTGCAAAATCAAAGCACATGGTATTGGGGGTAATATACTGACGTGGATAGAGAACTGGTTGGCAGACAGGAAGCAGAGAGTTGGGATAAACGAGTCCTTTTCAGAATGGCAGGCAGTGACTAGTGGGGTACCGCAGGGCTCAGTGCTGGGACCCCATCTATTTACAATATACATTAATGATTTAGATGAAGGAATTGAGTGTAATATCTCCAAGTTTTCAGATGACACTAAACTGGGTGGCGGTGTGAGCTGTGAGGGGGATGCTAGGAGGCTGCAGGGTGACTTGGACAGGTTAGGTGAGTGGGCAAATGCATGGCAGATGCAGTATAATGTGGATAAATGTGAGGTTATCCACTTTGGGGGCAAAAACACGAAGGCAGAATATTATCTGAATGGCGGCAGATTAGGAAAAGGGGAGGTGCAACGAGACCTGGGTGTCTTGGTTCATCAGTCATTGAAAGTTGGCATACAGGTACAGCAGACGGTGAAGAAGGCAAATGGTATGCTGGCCTTCATAGCTAGGGGGATTTGAGTATAGGAGCAGGGAAGTCTTAATACAGTTGTACAGGGCCTTGGTGATGCCTCACCTGGAATATTGTGTTCAGTTTTGGTCTCCTAATCTGAGGAAGGACGTTCTTGCTATTGAGGGAGTGCAGCAAAGGTTCACCAGACTGATTTTCGGGATGGCAGGACTGACGTATGACGAGAGACTGAATCAACTGGGCCTTTATTCATTGGAGTTTAGAAGGATGAGCGGGGATCTCATTGAAACATATAAGATTCTGACGGGATGGGACAGGTTAGATGCGGGTAGAATGTTTCCAATGTTGGGGAAGTTCAGAACCGGGGACACAGTCTTCGGATAAGGGTTAGGCCATTTAGGACTGAGATGAGGAGAAACTTCATCACTCAGATAGTTGTTAACCCGTGGAATTCCCTGCCGCAGAGAATTGTTGATGCCAGTTCATTGGATATATTCAAGAGGGATTTAGATATGGCCCTTACGGCTAACGGGATCAAGGGGTATGGAGAGAAAGCAGGAAATGGATACTGAGGGAATGATCAGCCATGATCTTATTGAATGGTGGTGCAGGCTCGAAGGGCTGAATAGCCTACTCCTGCACCTATTTTCTATATTTCTATGTTTCGATGTACTGCATGCAGTTCTGGTCCGTGTATTATAGGAAGGTCGTGATTGCACTAGAGACGGTGCAGAGGAGATTTACTAGAATGTTGCTGGGACTGGAAAATCTTAGTTATGAGGACAGATTGGATAGGCTGAGTTTGTTCTCATTGGAACAGAGGAGGTTGAGAGGAGACCTCATTGAGGTGTACAAAATATTGAGGGGCCTGGACATAGTGGATAGTAAGGGTCTATTTCCATTAGTGGAGGGTTCTATTACGAGGGGGCATAGTTTTAAGGTGGTTGGTGGAAGGTTTAGAGGGGATTTGAGGGGGGGTTCTTTACACAGAGGGTTGTGGGGATCTGGAACTCGCTGCCTGGAAGAGTGGTGGATGCAGAAACCCTCACCACTTTGAAGAGATGGTTGGATGGGCACTTAAAGTGCAGTAACCTGCAGGGTTACGGACCTAGAGCTGGTAATTGGGATTAGACTGGGTGACCTTTTGTTGGACGGCGCAGATATAATGGTAAGTACTGCAGGAAATAGAATACGGCCAGTGTGTGATCTCCAAGACTAGTGTCGTTCGCCCAGATGTGGGAGAGGTATTTTCCCAGAGTTTTTCTCGCTAAATTGGCCTGGGTTTTTATCTGGTTTTTGCCTCTCCCAGAAGATCACATGACTCCGGTTGGGGTTGAGTGTAGAATGTTTCAGTATAAGGGGTGTCACAGTTGTGTGAGGCGGACTGGTTGGGCTGGGTGCTCTTTATCTTTCCGTCATTGTTCATGGGTTTATATGTAAACTTGAGGGCTGCTGATGAGGGCCGTGTGGGTCTTTGTCGGCCGGCGTGGACACGATGGGCCGAAATGACCCCCTTCTGCGCTGTAAATTTCAATGTTTCTATGTTTCACCATCAGAGGAACTATCTACTAGTGGGCATACCGGTCACCATCCACACTGAGACTGAGAGATAGTCATCCAGAAGGCTCAACTGATGAAGATATGTCTCCAGTTGAGCATTCTTGATGTCTATCACTCGGCCAGTAATGTTGCCACAGTTCTCCTTTGTCGCAGTATCTGAATGAGAGATGGTGGTCTTGGGGCACAGTGTCCTCCAGGCATTTGGGCCACAGACATCAGGCCCTTCAGGTAATGCTGTGACATTCAGGAGGAATGGGCTACAAGGCCAGTGGTCATGGATGTGTTCACTTGTCATTTCAGCAGGCTCGGGGTGTGAACGGTATAATAGGAATTGTACACTTTCAGACCCGGTGTGGGGTAAGTCAGCATGTCTATGGGTGATAATGATGAGGAAAGTCATGGGCTGCAGGAGGATATCAATCTACTGGTCAGGTGGGCAGAGCAGTGGCAAATGGAATTTATTTCAGAGAAGTGTGAGGTGATGCACTTTGGGAGGGCTAATAAGGAAAGGGTATAAATATTAAGCGGTAGAGCACTTAATAGTGTAAATGAACAAAGGGACCTTGGAGTGCTTGTCCACAGATCCCTGAAAGTAGCAGGCCAGGTGGATAAGGTGGTTAAGAAGGCATACGGAATGCTTGCCTTTATTGGCCAAGGCATGGAATATAAGAGCAGGGAGGTTATGCTTAAATTGTATAATACTTTGGTTAGGCCACAGCTGGAGTACTGCGTGCAGTTCTGGTCGCTGTATTATAGGAAGGACGTGATTGCAATAGAGATGGTGCAGAGGAGATTTACGAGGATTCTGCCTGGAATGGAGAATCTTAGTTATGAGGACAGATCGGATAGGCTGCGTTTGTCCTCATTGGAACAGAGGAGATTGAGAGGAGACCTCATCGAGTTGTACAAAATATTGAAGGGCCTGGACATAGTGGATAGTAAGGGTCTATTTCCAGTGGTGGACGGGTCTATTTCCATTGGTGGACGGGTCTATTACACGTGTGCATAGTTTTAAGGTGGTTGGTGGAAGGTTTAGAGGGGATTTTAGGGGGGCTTCTTTACGCAGAGTGTTTTGGGGATCTGGAACTCGTTGCCTGGAAGAGTGGTGGATGCAGAAACCCTCACCTCCTTAAAGAGATGGTTGGATGGGCACTTAAAGTGCAGTAACCTGCAGGGTTACGGACCTAGAGCTGGTAATTGGGATTAGACTGGATGACCTTTTGTTGGACGGTGCAGATATAACGGTAAGTACTGCAGGGAATAGAATACAGCCAGGGTAATCTCCTGGACTAGTGTCGATCGCCTGGATGGGTCGGAGAGGAAATTTCCCAGATTTTTTCTCCGTAAATTTACCTGGGTTTTTATCTGGTTTTTGCCTCTCCCAGGAGATCACATGACTCCGGTTGGGGTGGAGTTTAGATATTTTCAGTATTCGGGGTGTTGGGGTAAAAGGGGCCTCTCTCCCTCGGGGTGGACTAACTGATATAGTTAATCCACACCTCGTCCAGCTCCCACTGTATAACCACCACGGAAGTAAACAAACAAAACCTCAGGTTTACCGGTTTTATTACGAGCAATGCATGGGAAGGTTCAGCCTAAAACCTCGGAAGTACAAGAGGTTTCAAGTACAATTTATACAGGTTTTGGAGAGGAGCACCCTCTGACAAAATCCTCGCTGGGTCTAATTCTATCAGCGAAGTTACATTGATGTGTCGACTCTTATCAAACTGTCCCTGAGTGGTATATACAATTGCCCACCTTCTGTGGTGTTGGTCCATCACTTGCCCTTTGCCGCAGTATAATAGACGCCTAAACTGGCTTCCTTATCTCTTCCTCAGGGACTTCTGATCAACAACTGCTGATTTTGCTGTTTAAGTATTACAGAGGTTACGGATTCAGTTTCATGCGTTATACATTTGTGTTATACCTACATAAGCTACTGTTACATACATAGGCAATTATACAGACCCTCCTGATAGTGATAAGTTCACTACATTCAGCATAATTCTGACCACCTATTTGCAACTTTTACAGTTTATCCCTTACAATTCCCCCCTAATGGCCCTTGGCTATTTGCCCCAGATGGGCCATTGCCCAATTAATCCCTCATGGGTGAGCTTCCAGGCTTGTGCTTTCGCAACTAAAAATAAAAATCATGGTTTAAAAACTAGGATTAAAACACTCTACCAAAACGCACGCAGCATTCGAAATAAAGTAAATGAGTTGACGGCACAAATCATTACAAATGGGTATGATTTGGTGGCCATTACAGAAACGTGGTTGCAGGGTGGCCAAGACTGGGAATTAAACATACAGGGGTATCTGACGATTCGGAAAGATAGACAAGAAGGGAAAGGAGGTGGGGTAGATCTGTTAATAAAGGATGATATCAGGGTAGTTGTAAGAGACGATATTGGCTCTAATGAACAAAATGTTGAATCATTGTAGGTGGAGATTAGAAGATCGTAAGGGGAAAAAGTCACTGGTGGGTGTAGTTTATAGGCCCCCAAATAATAACTTCACGGTGGGGCGGGCAATAATCAAGGGAATAATGGAGGCATGTGAAAAAGGAACGGCAGTAGTCATGGTGGATTTTAACCTACATATTGATTGGTCAACACAAATCGCACGGGGTAGCCTGGAGGAGGAATTCATAGAATGCATACGGGATTGTTTCTTAGAACAGTATGTTACAGAACCTACAAGGGAGCAAGCTATCTTAGATCTGGTCCTGTGTAATGAGACAGGAATAATAAACGATCTCCTAGTAAAAGATCCTCTCGGAATGAGTGATCACAGTATGGTTGAATTTGTAATACAGATTGAGGATGAGGAAGTAGTGTCTCAAACGAGCGTACTATGCTTAAACAAAGGGGACTACAGTGGGATGAGGGCAGAGTTGGCTAAAGTAGACTGGAAACACAGACTAAACAGTGGCACAATTGAGGAACAGTGGAGGACTTTTAAGGAGCTCTTTCACAGTGCTCAACAAAAATATATTCCAGTGAAAAAGAGCGGTAAGAGAAGGGATAACCAGCCGTGGATAACCAAGGAAATAAAGGAGAGTATCAAATTAAAAACCAATGCGTATAAGGTGGCCAAGGTTAGTGGGAAACTAGAAGATTGGGAAAATTTTAAACGACAGCAAAGAATGACTAAGAAGGCAATAAAGAAAGGAAAGATAGATTACGAAGGTAAACTTGTGCAAAACATAAAAACGGATAGTAAAAGCTTTTACAGATATATAAAAAGGAAAAGAGTGACTAAAGTAAATGTTGGTCCTTTAGAAGATGAGAAGGGGGATTTAATAATGGGAAATGTGGAAATGGCTGAGACCTTAAACAATTATTTTGCTTCGGTCTTCACAGTGGAAGACACAAAAACCATGCCAAAATTTGCTGATCACAGGAATGTGGGAAGGGAGGACCTTGAGACAATCACTATCACTAGAGGGGTAGTGCTGGACAGGCTAATGGGACTCAAGGTAGACAAGTCTCCTGGTCCTGATGAACTGCATCCCAGGGTATTAAAAGAGATGGCGGAAGTTATAGCAGATGCATTCGTTATAATCGACCAAAATTCTCTGGACTCTGGGGAGGTACCAGCGGATTGGAAAGCAGCTAATGTAACGTCTCTGTTTTAAAAAGGGGGCAGACAAAAGGCAGGTAACTATAGGCCGGTTAGTTTAACATCTGTAGTGGGGAAAATGTTTGAAACTATCATTAAGGAAGAAATAGCGGGACATCTAGATAGGAATAGTGCAATCAAGCAGACACAGCATGGATTCATGAAGGGGAAATCATGTTTAACTAATTTACTGGAATTCTTTGAGGATATAATGAGCATGATAGATAGAGGTGTACCGATGGATGTGGTGTATTTAGATTTCCAAAAGGCATTCGATAAAGTGCCACACAAAAGGTTACTGCAGAAGATAGAGGTACGTGGAGTCAGAGGAAATGCATTAGCGTGGATAGAGAATTGGCTGGCGAACAGAAAGCAGAGAGTCGGGATAAATGGGTCCTTTTCGGGTTGGAAATCGGTGGTTAGTGGTGTGCCACAGGGATCGGTGCTGGGACCACAACTGTTTACAATATACATAGATGACCTGGAAGAGGGGACAGAGTGTAGTGTAACAAAATTTGCAGATGACACAAAGATTAGTGGGAAAGCGGGTTGTGTAGAGGACTCAGAAAGGCTGCAAAGAGATTTAGATAGGTTAAGTGAATGGGCTAAGGTTTGGCAGATGGAATACAATGTCGGAAAGTGTGAGGTCATCCACCTTGGGAAAAAAAACAGTAAAAGGGAATATTATTTGAATGGGGAGAAATTACAACATGCTGCGGTGCAGAGGGACCTGGGGGTCCTTGTGCATGAAACTCTTTTTGGATCCTTGTGCATGAATTTCAAAAAGTTAGTTTGCAGGTGCAGCAGGTAATCAGGAAGGTGAATGGAATGTTGGCCTTCATTGCGAGAGGGATGGAGTACAAAAGCAGGGAGGTTCTGCTGCAACTGTACAGGGTATTGGTGAGGCTGCACCTGGAATACTGCGTGCAGTTTTGGTCGCCTTACTTAAGGAAGGATATACTGGCTTTGGAGGGGGTACAGAGATGATTCACTAGGCTGATTCCGGAGATGAGGGGGTTACCTTATGATGATAGATTGAGTAGGCTGGGTCTTTACTCGTTGGAGTTCAGAAGGATGAGGGGTGATCTTCTAGAAACATTTAAAATAATGAAAGGGATAGACAAGATAGAGGCAGAGAGGTTGTTTCCACTGGCCGGGGAGACTAGAACTAGGGGGCACAGCCTCAAAATACGGGGGAGCCAATTTAAAACCGAGTTGAGAAGGAATTTCTTATCCCAGAGGGTTGTGGATCTGTGGAATTTACTGCCCAGGGAAGCAGTTGAGGCTAGCTCATTGAATGTATTCAAGTCACAGATAGATAGATTTTTAACCAATAAGGGAATTAAGGGTTATGGGGAGCGGGCGGGTAAGTGGAGCTGAGTCCACGGCCAGATCAGCCATGATCTTGTTAAATGGCAGAGCAGGCTCTAGGGGCTAGATGGCCTACTCCTGTGCCTAACTCTTATGTTCTTATGTTCTTATGCCTGAGTGGTGCTACTTCCCGAGCTGCAGGATCTACCTGTTGGCTTTCCCATCAAGGTTGTACTAAGTAAGTCCTTTCTGCCAGACTATCTGATCTCCCTTTATTCAATGTTTAACTATAGTTCGGGCTGGGTCCTGCCTCTTACGTCGGTTACACCTTTTTACAGGATAGTACTAGCAAGGTGAGGTCCCTTGCACTACAACCAGTACATTTAGTCCAGGATAGTTCGTGTCTATCTTTCCCCCACTGGGGGTATTCTGTATCCTGCCGAATTCCTGCCCCCCCGGGGTACCCTCTGTGTCTATCTTTCCCCCACTGGGGGTATTCTGTATCCTGCTGAATTCCTGCCCCCCCGGGGTACCCTCTGTGTCTATCTTTTCCCCACTGGGGGTATTCTGTATCCTGCTGAATCCCTGCCCCCCCGGGGTACCCTCGATGTTGGCGAATGGTTTCCCATTCAGTCGCGTTTGTTCCTCTTTCACTTCCAGTATCGGTTTTCCTTGCGGCCTGATGACCTTCACATAACCTCCTCAGGTAATGTCCATCATCGTCCCATCGATCATTCCTCCCTCAGCTCAGGGGTTATAATAACCCCTTTATATCTGTCTCCTCAAGCGGAGTAAAGCAGAATCAATATCCATAATGGTGCATGAGGTGTTCCTTTCTTCATTTCCGTTGCCGTGGTGCTCACACATCAATCTCCATTTCCTCATGGAACAGCGATAATTTAGTGGTCCTGTGTTAGGGGGGTGATACTCGAGGTGTACCCGTCCACTTGGTCATATCCACAGTCATCTTTGGTCATTCGTAGTGGATCACAACATGGAGCAACTTGGTTATTTTTATAATAATCATCTAAGCTGAGACTCTGAGTACTGTTGTTCTCTTCAGTTACATTCCTGGTTTGTCATGGTACCACACGCGAGTTTGATTCCTTGGGCCCAAGTTTCCACAAGAAAAAACACGGGAGCCCCTCCGAGCTGGGCGCCCGTTTTTCGCGCCTAAAACGGCGCCTAAAAAAATCCTCGGTATTCTCCACCGACTTACAGGTCCTCTGGCCCTCGGCGCAGCCAGCACGAGCTGTGGGGGGGCGGAGCCAGGTCCCGGCGCTGAAAACAGTGCCGGGACCTCTGCACAAGCGCGCTACAGTCGGCACGCAAGTGCAGTAGCTCCAGGCGCCGAACTGTGTGGGAGGGGCCCGAAGCACGCAGCCCCTAGCCCTGGCCCAATGGCCTCACTGGGGCTCCTCCCACGGCCAGCTCCTGCTCCCCACCCGACCAGACCCGAGACCCGCTCCCCCCCCCCCCCGTTCCGACCCGACACCCGAGACCCGCTCCCCCGACCCGACACTCGCTCCTCCCCCCGACCCGACACCCGAGACCCGCTCTCCCCTGCCCCGACCCGAGGCCCGCTCCCCCCGACCAGACCCGACACTCCCCCCTCCCCACTCCCCCACCCACCGACACCCGCTCCTATTCCCCGACCCCCCCCTCTCTTCCCCTCCCTCTCCCTCTCCTCTCCCTCCCTCCCTCTCCCCCTCTCTCTCTCCCTCTCTCTCTCCCTCCTCTCCCCCTCCCTCTCTCTCTCTCTCTCAGCGGCACGAAGAGCTGCAGAATTCTCCCTGGCTGAAGCACTTTCACACAGGTAGGAAGATGGTTTATTTAATCTTTTCTTGGCTTATAAATGTTTATTCAGGTTGGATTTATTTGTATAATATTTGTATAAGTATAAATAAGGATTTATTGTCGAATTTAATGACTTCCCCCCCCCCTCGTTCTGGGCGCCTGATTTGTAACCTGCGCCTGATTTTTTAATGTGTAGAACAGGTTTTTTCAGTTCTACAAAAATCTTCACTGGCGCCATTCTACTTTAGTTTGGAGTACGTTTTCACTGTGGAAACTTTCAAATCAGGCGTCAGTGGCCGGACACGCCCCCTTTTGAAGAAAAAATTCTGTTCTAAACTAGAACTGTTCTACCTGACTAGAACTGCAGAAAAAAAAATGTGGAGAATTGCGATTTCTAAAATAGTCCGTTCTCCACCAGTTGCTCCTAAAAATCAGGCGCGAATCATGTGGAAACTTGGGCCGCTTATTTCTCCTACATTGTTTGGTACAGAGGATCTCCCTTTGTCACATCATACTGTGGTATAGATAATACAAAACCTATTATATTTAAATGTCCAGTTACACACCTGGCCTTTGGGACCCAAGCATGACTGTTTCTCCACACCTCGCAGGTATGAGTCATGTTTTTGTCCAAGGTCCAGTTGGTAAATACATCGAGTGTTATCCAATCCGGCACCTTTCCATTCTGAAGCTGCTCTCGGTTATGTTGTATACCATTGAGCAACCATGCTCCATATCCTGTACATACTAGTTATATCTGTATGCTTTTACTTAAGTTCCGTTCTGCTCTATTCATCGAATTTATAGTTCTGGCGTGGTCTCGCAATGTGTGGGCCACTTCTAATAATTCCCTTTCTGCACCATTACCCAGTTGTGCCTGTATCTTTTCATTATCCTCAACCCTTTTCAGCAATCCCTGTAAGATTCGTGTTAGAGCATTAACTCAATTATCGATCATGTGTAGGTCTATAGTGTTTACTATCACAACTCCCCCCGTGTATCCCCCGTGTATCCCCCGTGTATCCCCCCGTGTATCCCCCCGTGTATCCCCCCGTGTATCCCCCGTGTATCCCCCGTGTATCCCCCGTGTATCCCCCGTGTATCCCCCCGTGTATCCCCCCGTGTATCCCCCCGTGTATCCCCCCGTGTATCCCCCGTGTATCCCCCGTGTATCTCCCGTGTATCCCCCCGTGTACCCCCGTGTATCCCCCCGTGTATCCCCCCGTGTATCCCCCCGTGTATCTCCCGTGTATCCCCCGTGTATCCCGCCGTGTATCCCCCCGTGTACCCCCGTGTATCCCCCCGTGTACCCCCGTGTATCCCCCGTGTATCCCGCCGCGTACCATTTCTCTTTTTCCACGGTCCCGTTTTTTACCTGACCCTCTCCCCACATTAAACTTGATGGTTTTTGATTGCGGGCCTTTAAGTGCTCACAGGGTCAGGTTTCAATACAGGCCGAGTGTTTAAATTGGGACCTTGCTGTCCCTCAGCCTGTTGTCCCTGACATGAGGCTGCATTACCCCACGTTGTTCCCACGAGCACCAGAGTCCTGCAAAAAACAATATTTCCCGGTGGTCACCGGTTAGTTAGTGACCATGCTTTTTTACCTGGGTCCAGTGTTCCCACTTACCGATACCCCTTCTAACTACCATAACTTACCATTATTACCTGATAGGGTCGGATCCATTGGGTGCCAGCCTGGACCTCTCTGGGGTAATCACCTGACTGCCTATTTGGGGTGTTTGGACCTTCTGTTCCTTGGTGTCGTTCTCTCAGGCTGTGATTTGCTGATCTCTAGCCTGTGTCTTTAAATCATGTAACTGCTTACAGAGTTCCATTACACATTTCTGTATCCGGTCTTTGTTTTAGTTCACAGGGTGTCAGTCCTGTTGTCCGACTCGGGGTTGCCTTGAGCTTCATTAGTACTCGGGGTATCCTGTCTACACATCCCTTTCCAGTCTCTTTGATATGGGATATTTTTGCCTGATCCCTAGTAAAGTGCAGGCCTGTTCCATCACCTTCCCTGTGAAGTGGGTACCTTGGTGTCTAGTGGCGAAAGCCTCTACCCACTTGGTAAACTGGTCTATTATAACCAGGCAGTACGTCTTCCCTTTGTTGCTGGGTAATGGTCCAGTAAAATCCATCTGTAAGTTTTCCCAGGGGCCTTTCGGTCAGGGCTGATGTCCCATTCTGACCTTTACTTTCCCCCCTGGGTTGTATTTTGCACATATCACTCACCTTCTACAGTGGTCCTCTATATCTCTACCCATTCCCTTCCACCACCAGTACCTGGACCTGGAGCTTATCATGTTGGTTCTACCTGTATGGACATACCCGTGGTATCAATTTAATAGGCTCCCCTGGATACATTCCGGGGCCAGCACATTCCCTCCATACCCCATCCGTCCCTTGTTGGGCCCCTCTCTGCTTCCACCCCTCCTTTTCCTGTGGAGTGGCTTCTCCCTGTAGCTGAAGCATGTTTCCTCCCTCAGGCCCGATTGTACATGCTCCGACCTGGGCTTCCCCGGCCAGTGCACCTGTCTCTGCCACTCACTTGGCTGCTTTATCTGCCCGTGCATTCCCCTATTGATGTTGATCACACACTCCTGGGGTAGGAGGGAGGCTTCCACTAAATGTTTAACAATCGGCCCTCCTCCTGAGGTCATGTATCCCCCTCTGCTCCAGGCTGTCATATAATCATACACTACTCCAAAAGCATACCGAGTGTCTGTATAGATGTTTACTCCATTTCCCCGAGGCAGCCTCAGAGCCTCAGTGAGAGCCACTAATTCAGCCACTTGAGCTGATTGACCCCCTTCGACCCGTCCTTCCCCTTTGACCTGTCCGCGGCTATCGGCCACGGCCCGTCCGTGGTGTCCCATAGAGCATCGAGACCCATCTACATATAGATCCATGTCTGCCCCCTCAAGCCTGACTACTTCCCTGGCCTTCTCCTGTCGGGCTACACTGATGTTCCTCTCCCTGTGTAATGATCCACCCTGCAGGGTGGTTACAGTTGTCTGTTATTGTTACCGTCCCGTTGGGGGGTAAGAGCATGCTTCACACCTAGCCCTTTGCTTGTTGGATAGCGGTTTTAGCCTTCCTGTGTTAAACAATGCTACTAAGGTGTGCTGGGTATGTGTCCCGACATTACTCTGCCACTGGCCTATGCCTGTCCCCATGTAATGATCTTCACTGTGGTGGCTATAGATGTGGAAGGGCCTGTTCTGGTTGGGTAATCCCAGGGCTGGAGCACTTGTGAGAGCTTGTTTTAACCTTACAACCACAATACCTGATCTTTCTGCAGTAGTTGAATAGCCCGGGTACCTGCCGGGCCCCTTTCACAGTTCCTGGCTGGGGCATTGATCGAATTGCTTCCTTTCTGTCCCTAGCCATCTGTCATGTATCCTAGATGTTACTGCGCTCCTTCCCACCTGCACCTTCCCAGGATTTATTTTTAATCCTGCGCTCTGTAGAGCTCCTCGCACTGTAATTAAAGCTAGGACGTGTTGTTGTTCTGTGCTGGAGGCAATAAGGATATCATCCACATAGTGCCAAAGGGAGCTTCCTTCTCCTCCGTCTCCTGGTTCCAGAATCCCCGACAATACTCGATGAAATGTGCTCGGGCTATTGTGGAATCCCTGTGGCACTCTGGTGCATGTGTATTGTTTCCCCTTTACGGTGAAGGCACATTTCCCTTGGGACTCTTTGTCTCAGGGTATGGCCCAAAATCCATTCACTATATCCAGCACGGAGAATATCTTATGTTCTGGGTCCAGGCCATTAAATATTGTGGCCAGACTTGCCACTATTGGGTGTTCTCGGGGAGTCACCTTATTCAGGGCGGTATAATCGATAGTTAGTGGGTAAGACCTGTTGGGTTTCTTTACCGGCCACACAGGTGAGTTAGTGGAGACTATTACCTGTTTCACTACCCCTTGCTCCGCTAATCCCTGCACTATCTGCCAGACCACTGCCTCAGCTTCAGGTCTCAGTAAGTACTGTCGCTGAGCTTTGTGTTCGGGTCGGGGAATTTTGATGGGTGGTGTCTCTGCTAATCCACAATCCTGCTTGTATTGTGCCCAGAGTCGGGTATAATTGACACACAATACCCCACACACCCTTTGTTTCCCACTCGGGCTGGATTAGGTTTATTCCGACCACTCATTGCTGTTGGTGTCCCGGGTGTTCGAACTTAATTCGGTTTCCGTGCTTATTCCCCCAAATTATCCGGTTACGCTGAGGATCTAACTGTACCCCTATCTCCCTTAAGGTATCTGATACGTCCTTACTATACAGTAGCAATGCACACAAGGCCCATGCTTGAGAGAAGGTCAGTCTGTGACCTGTGACCTTTATTCCTTAGCACTCAAGTGATGAAGGTGGGTGGAGCTTCCCCTTTTATACCTGAAGGTCCAGGTTAGGAGTGTCTCCCACCTAGTGGTCAGTGTTCTCACGGTGTACAACTTAGGTCAGTTTATACATGGGTTACAATGCTGGTTGAATACATGACATCACCTCCCCCCCCAAAGTCTTATTGCGATCACAGGTTGAGTCTCTCTGGTGGTTTACACTCCCTTGTAGAGCGCCTGAGTTGGGGCTCCGGTTGTTGGGCGCTGACCTGAGTGTCTGCTGTTTGCAGTGCCTCAGGCCTGTCCGGACTGCCCACAGTGACTGGGCTCTCCTCCCTTTGGTTCCGGTGTTCAGTCACCTGTGGTGGAGTGAACTCTATATCGTTCTCTTCCTCTGCTTCTTCTATGGGATTGCTGAACCTCCTTTTTGTTTGATCCACATGTTTGCGGCAGATTTGTCCATTGGTAAGTTTAACTACCAGAATCCTATTTCCCTCTTTGGCAACCACAGTGCCTGCGAGCCATTTGGACCCTGCAGCGTAGTTGAGGACAAAAACAGGGTCATTTACATCAATACATCGCGCCCTCGCATTCCTGTCATGGTAGTGATATTGTGACTGGCGCCTGCTCTCGACAATTTCTTTCATGGTGGGGTGTGTAAGGGATAATCGGGTTTTGAGTGTCCTTTTCATTAGTAGCTCTGCGGGTGGAACCCCTGTGAGCGAGTGTGGTCGGGATCCATAGGCCAGCAGGAGGCGTGATAAGCGGGCTTATAGGGAACCCCCTTGGAATCTGAGCATCCCCTGTTTGATTATCTGCACTGCTCGTTCTGCCTGGCCGTTTGAGGCCGGCTTGAACGGTGCCGTTCTAACATGGTTAATTCCATTGCCTGCCATGAAGTCCTGGAATTCAGTGCTTGTGAAGCACGGGCCATTGTCGCTGATCAAGATGTCCGGTAGACCGTGGGCGGCGAACATTGCCCGTAGACTTTCTACCGTGGCAGAGGATGTGCTTGCATTTAAAATGTCACACTCGATCCATTTGGAGTAGGCGTCGACTACAACAAAAACATTTTCCCCATGAAAGGACCTGCATAGTCCACATGGATGCGTGACCAAGGCTTGGCGGGCCATGGCCAGGGGCTAAGGGGGGCTTCCCTAGGCGCATGGCCCAGCTGGGCACACGTGTTGCACCTGCGAACACAAAGTTCCAGATCTGCGTCTATCCCTGGCCATCAAACGTGTGACCTGGCAATTGCCTTCATCGTGACAATGCCCAGGTGACCATTGTGGAGTTCTCTGATGAACACCTCTCTGCCCATCTGGGGTATGACTACGCGGTTTCCCCACAGTAGCCAATCGGCCTGAATCGAGAGTTCATTCTTGCGCCTGTGAAATGGTTTAAATTTCTCAGGGCATGCCCTGTACGTGGCTGCCCAGTCCCCATT
Organism: Pristiophorus japonicus; assembly: GCF_044704955.1. NCBI lineage: Eukaryota > Metazoa > Chordata > Chondrichthyes > Pristiophoridae > Pristiophorus > Pristiophorus japonicus. The sequence goes on along the minus strand of NW_027250846.1, from coordinate 9,355 downwards.
CAGGACACATTTCTTGACTAGAGACAATAGCGGGTTTCTATTTGTCCAGACTTTAATCTGACGGGCTGTCACGGGTGAGCCTTCGCTTCCGAAAGCTTCAACAGCCATGACCATCTCAGCACCATGCTCGGTAGCCCCCTCAGTGGTGGCTAGTGGGAGCCTGCTGAGTGCATCGGCGCAGTTTTCGGTGCCCGGTCTGTGCCGAATTGTGTAATTATAGGCGGCTAACGTGAGTGCCCACCTCTGTATGCGGGCCGATGCGTTTGCATTTATGGCCTTGTGTTGTCAGCCAAAAGGGACGTTAGGGGTTTGTGATCTGTCTCCAGCTCAAATTTCCTGCCAAACAGGTACTGGTGCATTTTCTTTACCGCATATACACATGCGAGCACCTCCTTTTCTACCATCCCGTAGCCCCTTTCTGTCTGGGACAGACTCCTGGAGGCATAAGCAACCGGCTGTAACTGACCCTTGGCATTGACATGCTGCAACACACACCCGACACCATAGAACGACGCATCGCACGTTAACACAAGTTTCTTACATGGGTCATATAGCGTTAACAGATTGTTGGAACATAACAAATTGCGTGCTCTATTAAATGCCCTTTCCTGGCTGTCCCCCCAGACCCATTCGCGAGCTTTGCGGAGGAGCACGTGTAGCGGCTCTAGCAGCGTGCTCAATTTGGGAAGAAAGTTACCAAAATAGTTCAGGAGCCCCAGGAACGAACGCAGCTCTGTCGTGTTACGGGGTCTGGGTGCTCTCCGGATCGCTTCCGTCTTGGATGCAGTAGGGCTGATCCCGTCTGCTGCTACCCTTATCCCCAGGAATTCTACCTCTGGAGCTAGGAAGATGCACTTCGCTTTTTTCAGTCGCAGACCTACCCGGTCCAGTCTGCGTAGCACCTCCTCCAGGTTGTGGAGGTGTTCTTCAGTATCGCAACCCGTAATGAGGATTTCGTCCTGAAAAACCACCGTCCCTGGAATCGACTTGAGGAGGCTTTCCATATTTCATTGGAAGATCGCGGCGGCCGAGCGAATCCCGAACGGACATCTGTTGTACTCAAACAACCCCTTGTGTGTCATGATGGTGGTCAGCTTCTTCGACTCACTCGCCAGCTCCTGGATCATGTAAGCTGAGGTCAGGTCCAATTTTGAAAAAAAGTTTGCCACCAGATAGCGTCGCAAAGAGGTCCTCCGCTCTCGGTAGCGGTTACTGGTCTTGGAGTGACACCCGATTGATGGTGGCCTTGTAATCGCCACATATCCTGACCGACCCATCCGCCTTGAGCACCGGCACAATCGGGCTCGCCCAGTCACTGAATTCGACTGGCGAGATGATGCCTTCCCTCAACAGGCAGTCCAATTCGCCTTCTATCTTTTCCCGCATCACGTACGGCACCGCTCTGGCCTTGTGGTGTACTGGTCTGGCGTCTGGGTTTATGTGAATCACTACCTTGGCCCACATGAACGTGCCAATGCCGGGTTGAAATAACGAGTCAAATTTGTCCAGGACCTGTGAGCATGATACTCGCTCCACAGAGGAAATTGCATTGACATCGCCCCATTTCCAGTTCATGACAGCAAGCCAACTCCTCCCCAGTAGTGCGGGACCGTCCCCCAGGACAATCCAGAGTGGCAACCTGTTCTCCGAATCTTTGTGGGTCACGACTACCGTGGCACTGCCTAGCACCGGAATGATCTGCTTTGTGTAAGTCCGTAGCTGTGCGTCAATCGGCGATAATTTTGGCCTCCTGGCCTTGGATGCCCACAACCTTTCGAACTGTTTGATACTCATCAGGGACTGGCTGTCCCCCGTGTCTAACTCCATTGATACTGGGATGCCATTGAGGAGCACTTTCATCATTATCGGTGGCGTCCTGTTGTATGAACTGTATACGTGCTCCACATGAACTCGCTGAACTTCAGCTTCCAGCGATTTCCCCCAGTGTCCATTTCTGCAATTTCTGCAGGTATTTTGCTCATCTCTGCAAACTCCGGCTGAATGTGTGCCTCCACGCCTCCAGCATGAGTTGCGGTTTGAAACAAAAGGTCCCTTGCCAGTCGATCGTCCCTGACTGCCCCTGTTATTGTCCTTGAGTGCGCCATTAACAGGTGTTTATGGCCCCATTACTGGCCGCATTGTCCCTTGCAATGGCGTGAATCACTGTTCAGCTTGCCATTGTCTCTGTCGAACTCCCCCTCTGGGTTCGACTACATGTTGGGGCAGGCCTGACTGCCCTTGTCTGCCTGGAGAACTGTGTGCTGCTTTAACAATGTTGAATCTCTGTCCCAACCATTCCTTAACACAGTACCTCTTGTCTGTTCTGCTAGTGGCCATGCTCGCGTGGTTTAAATCCCAGTTTCTTGTCACCATTGATACGTTCTTACTACACAGTGTAAATGCACAGGAGGCCCATGCTTGAGAGAAGGTCAGTCTGTGACCTGTCCTTTTATTCCTTAGCACTCAAGTGATGAAGGTGGGTGGAGCTTCCCCTTTTATACCTGAAGGTCCAGGTTAGGAGTGTCTCCCACCTAGTGGTCAGTGTTCTCACGGTGTACAACTTAGGTCAGTTTATACATGGGTTACAATGCTGGTTGAATACATGACAGTATCGATGCTCAATATGGTGCCCTCTGTGTTCTATCAGCACCAGAACTGAGTCAGTAACATTACTCCGTGTACTTCTAACACCATCTCACTTAGGGTTGTTTTCCGATATCCCCCACGCACTCCTTGTATGTTTACAGTCCTGTGGGTCCGGGGCAATCTAAGTAGGTTATGGAAACGGACGCTCCTGTGTCTACTAGCATATCGCAGTGCCAGCCCCCTAACACTGCACTAGTAAACATCCTTGGTCCCCTAGCTGCCGTCCCATGCCACCGCTGGGGACCAGCAACCCCAAGTGTGTACTGGCTAATCGGGGCATGTTGATGATATCCTCATTAGAGGGTGTCTCAGGTTGTGGCGGTGGGGGCCAGTGGTGCTGGTACCTGTCTGAGCATGTCCATCAGCTCTTCCCTGGTTAATGGTGTGTCCTTCTCTGCCTGTTGTGGGCCTCATCTTCCCGCGCCTCCCCCTTTACTCCAGCAATCTTTGGCCAAATGTCCGAGTCTATCACAATTGTGACATTTCCCTTTAGAATTTCCGTAACCTTTCCCTTTCTGCAGGCAATCCCTACCGAAGCGGCCTCCCTGATTGCAGTTAACACATATCAGGGGAGCTGTGCGGGGTGTGTCCCCTCCTCCTTCGTCTCTGCTGCTCCCACTGTTGCTGCTAGTTTTACTATTTTCTCCCTTTGTCCTAACCTTAACTCCTTTACATGTTCTGCCCATTCCAAAGTTTCATCGCAATCATCTCCGATCTTAAATCCTCACTCAATTACTTGGTGAGGCCTCACCTGGAATATTGTGTTCAGTTTTGGTCTCCTAATCTGAGGAAGGATATTCTTACTATTGAGGGAGTGCAACGAAGGTTCACCAGACTGATTCCAGGGATGGTTGAACTGACATTCGAGGCGAGACTGGATCAACTGGGCCTTTATACACTGGAGTTTAAAAGGATGAGAGGGAATCTCATAGAAACGTATAAGATTCTGATGGGACTGGACAGGTTAGATGCGGGAAGAATGTTCCCGATGTTGGGAAAGTCCAGAACCAGGGGACACAGTCTTAGGATAAGGGGTAGGCCATTTAGGACTGAGATGAGGAGAAACTTCTTCATTCAGAGAGTTGTTAACCTGTGGAATTCCCTGCCGCAGAGAGTTGTTGATGCCAGTTCATTGGATAAATTCAAGAGGAGTTATGGCTAAAGGGATCAAGGGGTATGGAGAGAAAGCAGGAAATGGGTACTGAGGGAATGATCAGCCATGATCTTATTGAATGGTGTTGCAGGCTCGAATGGCCTGCTCCTGCTCCTATTTTCTATATTTCTATGTTTCTATTTTAGTCGGGGTCACCCGCCCCAGAGTGGTCTTTGTATTCCATCCACTTTTGTTCCCCGTACTCCCCTACCCTTTCGCCTGCATTTTGAATCACATTCAGTATTCTACTCCAATCGTTGTCAGAATTCTGTATTTCTACTATTTTGTTTAGGGGTTAGTAACTGATTCAATAGAATGTGTCTCCCCTGTGGGCTGAGGTGTACCTCCTGTATGGTGATGTGGGCTGCTCTATGTCCGTTGGTGGGAATGGTGGTAGTGTGTATCGGTCCGCTGATAAATAGCCATTATCATGTGTCGGGGGCCACTCTACTCCACACTCGCTATCCCAGTTTGCTTTACTGTTAGGTTGGGTTTGTGGTCTACACTTACCCACCGTGGGGTACATTGGTTCTATTACCGAAGGTGATGGCTGTGTACTGCACTATCCGTCTGGTCCTGTCTTTATCTCTTCCACCTCAGCTACTAACTCTTGAATTTGTTTTGTTTGAGTATCTATCTGTCCTCTGTAGCAGGCGAGTATTATTACATAGGCTTTCTTCATTTTATTTTTATTCTGACTATCCCACCATTCCCTCTGTCTGTCAGGTGAGTCTTCCTTTTATTAAGAAATCCAAATTAATAATGTCCAGTATAAAACAGCTGTCAATGGAAAGGGTTAACTCCTTTACAGGTTTATAAGAAGGCCTGACATCATTACGTGACTTCGCGTAATCATCCGAAGATTTCTTTCCCAAGTCTTTGTGCCTTCAAAACTTGCTTAGAAATTAGGAATCTGTTAAAACAGCAGAAATCATTAGTAACGTTGTCATAATAAAACCTTCTCATCAGGAAAGACAGCATTTTAGATTAAACTCCAATTTCTCTAAACTTCCAATTCAAATACTTTACGTAGATTTTTTCATTGATTTAAAACGAGACCACACATTTTTAATCGCTATTTTGTTCACTGAAATCCAATTTTCACACAAGCCATATACAATCCAGCATTTTGTTTTTACGGTCCCGTTCACTGAGCAAATCTTGTGTTTTATTTCTCTCGGCACAAAATCTAAACTTCTGGCCGGTTCCAGCTTTTTTAAGAATTCTCTAATTCCCAGTTTTTTTATTTCTGGGCTGAGTTTGCATAGCTTAGATCTTTTACCCCTTTTGAATTAGGGGTGGTTTTCTAGACCAATATGTCGAGGAACCAACCAGAGGGCTGGCCATCCTAGACTGGGTGTTGTGAAATGAGAAGGGACTAATTAGCAATCTTGTTGTGTGAGGCCCCTTGGGAAGAGTGACCATAATATGGTAGAATTCTTTATTAAGATGGAGAGTGACACAGTTAATTCCGAAACTAGGGTCCTGAATTAAGGAAAGGTAACTTCGACGGTATGAGATGTGAATTGGCTAGGATAGACTGGCAAATGATACTTAAAGGGTTGACGGTGGATAGGCAATGGCAGACATTTAAATATCACATGGATGAACTTCAACAATTGTACATCCCTGTCTGGAGTAAAAATAAAACGGGGAAGGTGGCTCAACCGTGGCTAACAAGGGAAATGAGGGTAGTGTTAAATCCAAAGAAGAGGCATATAAATTGGCCAGAAAAAGCAGCAAAACTGAGGACTGGGAGAAATTTAGAATCCAGCAGAGGAGGACAAAGTGTTTAATTAGGAGGGGGAAAATAGAGTATGAGAGGAAGCTTGCTAGGAACATAAAAACTGACTGCAAAAGCTTCTATAGCTACGTGAAGATAAGGAGATTAGTGAAGACAAACGTAGGTCCCTTGTAATCAGAATCAGGTGAATTTATAATGGGGAACAGAGACATGGCAGACAAATTGAACAAATACTTTGGTTCTGTCTTCACGAAGGAAGACACGAATAACCTTCCGGAAATACGAGGGAACAGAGGATCTAGCTAGAAGGAAGAATTGAAGGAAATCCTTATTAGTTAGGAAATAGTGTTAGGGAAATTGATGGGATTGAAGGCCAATAAATCTCCAGAGCCTGATAGTCTGCATCCCAGAGTATTAAGGAAGTGGCCCTAGAAATAGTGGATGCATTGGTGATCATTTTCCAACATTCTATTGACTCTGGATCAGTTCCTATGGACTGGAGGGCAGCTAATGTAACACAACTTTTTAAAAAAGGAGGGAGAGAGAAAATGGGGAATTATAGACTGGTTAGCCTGACATTGGTAGTGGGAAAAATGTTGGAATCAATTTTTAAAGATGAAATAGCAGCACATTTGCAAAGCAGTGACAGGATCGGTCCAAGTCAGCGTGGATTTATGAAAGGGAAATCATGCTTGAAAAATCTTCTAGAATTTTTTGAGGATGTAACTAGTAGAGTGGACAAGGGAGAACTAGTGGATGTGGTGTATTTGGACTTTCAAAAAGCTTTGACAAGGTCCCACACAAGAGATTGTTGTGCAAAATTAAAGCACATAGTATTGGGGGTAATGTATTGATGTGAATAGAGAAACATAGAAACATAGAAACTGTTAGCGTTAGTGTTTTCTTAGAAGAATCACTCAACACTCAGGGTCGGTTCCAATGCTGATGCAGCTTTTATTACGCTCAGCGGGAATGAAAAACTCAGGACCGTATTCAGGTTTCTCTTCACAGAACAAAGGTTTACATGTACCTTTATATGTTTCACAACAGTTACAAAACAGTTTACTACAGTTACACAGCCCATCACGGCTGGACACAAGCCAATCACAACGATTATAGATTACATATAGGTTCTTTTAACCCAATAGAATTCTCCTAGTATCCAGGGAACCATATGTTCGGTTATTGTCAGCTTGGGCTGATCGATGACTTTATAGGTTCTCTCCCTAGTTCTTTCATCTGGGAGAAATAATTGGTTTATAGCCTTGTTTACAGCAAATGGCTTCCCTCTTATCTTTCTTCCTGGGGAATTAATTGGTTTATGACCTTGCTCACAGGAGATGGTTTCCTTCTTATCTCTGTCTTCCCAGGCATTCCTACAGTGGGCCTCACATTATTGCTTGGTCAGTGAACGTTCAACAGTTCACAGCTTGACTACCTGGTTTCCCATCATGCCTGGGCAGCCATTTTATGTGTGTGTCCATTTAAGCTTATGTGAGTTTTAAATATCCAGCAGGTGCCTAATGCCTAAGTCTATATATATCTTTCTACTCTCTACAACAATTCCCCCTTTCGGTAAAGGGACTAGTCCTAGTCCCCTTTTAACCGACATACTGCCTTTATCTGATATTTGTGCACGGCCCGGTATTCCTTGCCTCAACGTGCTGGCCAGTCACGCGGTTTCAGGAGTTCCGGTTGCTTAAATCAAATTAACAAAGGCTAGCTCCTCCCGTCCCCTTATCAAACAGGCTTGTTTAATATCCAGGGAACGGTGATTAGTCCGTTTCCGCCATTTGTGGCGCCTGCATATCTGGCAGGCCATCACGCCCCATGTTATTGCTAAGATTAATTGTATACCGACCAGTGTGTGTGAAATAATTCGGATCCATGGGTGGATGTTCACATTTATTCCCCAGTCCCAGACCTTTCTCCACCAACTCTGACTTTGTAAGTCTACCTCGGTATCTTCTTCCAGTTCTTTGATTTTAGTTTGTAGCTGGTGATAGATTTTTACGGATTGCCCCACTCTGAGCCTTATCTCCCGTAATACCTTGGTTAGATGTGGGATAGGGACCTGCTCTGGCTCGTCATAATCCTGTAAATGATCATGGAGCTGATCGGTTACCTCGATAACTTCGGACTTCCGGCGCCTAACCTGGGTGATATGCGCTTGCCCGATCGCGACAGGTCGTAGTGGTGTAAAGCAAAAGTTGGGCTGCGGTATAGGGCACTGCAGGTCATTATACTGGTATGAACGCTCTGTGGTAGAGACGCAGTATCTTCCCCTCCCTCCGTAGCCTGCCCTCGCGAAGTGCATGTGTGCGGGCACTATTTCTAGTACACACCCATTGGTTCGGTTAAACCCGCACTCGTCTAGTTCACCTCTGCCCACCGGGTGAGGGCATACTGTGATTTCCCCCTTTGCTTGCAATCTGCTAGGGAAATCCCAGTAAGTATGTTGTTTCGACGAACGGCAGAGGTGGTGGTTAGATAGTAGCGTATGGAGACATTTTCCCGTATTACTCCGATATTCTCTCGTTGGTAAAGGGGGAACGGCCTTGAGTCCGGCGTGACTACAGGGATCATCAGGACTGTCCCTATCCCGGTAGTCCTACCCATCTGGCAATCTGGAATTGCTGGGTATACTCTGGTCAGTCCCTTCAGAGTACAATTATCCAGTGTCCCCCTTTGGTTAGCCAACTGAGCTAAATCTTCCTGTTCTCTATCAATGAGGTGATTGATGGTTCTGGCGTGAGCTTCCAGGACTGAGATGCCATCCAGCTGGATTTTGGCACCCTCCTTTCCTAGATAGGCTTGGTCTTCCTGGTTTTGCTCCACCCTCTCCAATAACCCCTTCATCACCCCTCTAAGCTGTTCCACCCTCTCATTTAATTCTTGTATGTCTATCGAGTTCACTACGGAGGTCTCTGTATTGAAAACGGTAGCAACATCATTAACTATTTCCCTCTTCATCCTAGGGGCTAACCCCTGTCCCCGGAACCTACTGGCACCCATTGCATCGGCAGCCTGCTGCATTACAACTTTACTTAATACATTGTACATCTTCCTTGACTGTTCTGTACAGTATTCCGGCATCTGGATGCCTGAAATATTGATCAGAACAGGCACAATTTCATGTCTAACATTATCATACAACAGTTCCCCCTCGCTGTACATTACAATCCCATTCTCTGGTCCCTTCGTAGTTATGGGGCAAGGCAGTTCCTCGGGCAATGTAGTGATTCTTATGGGGCGCGGTGTCGGAGGGGGTGAGAAACATACATACAATGATATTGCAGCCGCCCCCGCCTCCTCCTAATACCCACACAGCCCCATTCCCTTCTTGCGGATGACTGATTGCTGGGATTGTCCCGGAGGCGCACAAATTATGCCGAAAGTACATTCATCAGGCCCTTTGACATCCCTCCGTTTAATGCATCTGCTCCTTATACCCGTGGAGCACTGTACACATACTCTTATTCTTATTAGGATTCTTATTAGGATTCACTTGTAACCATGCATTAAAATAAGTCCTGTCCTTGCTCCAGTCCTTGGCTGCTGGAATGCACATTCCGTCCGTTAAATTAAACAAGACTCCATAGTTCATATAGTTGTTTATTTCCAGCATGCTCTGCTGTCCGTCGGTGTTGCCCAGGGTACGTGCATGTCGCAGGGCTATCCATATTACGAGTAGCGCCGTTCGTATTCCCATTCCGGTAAGTATTATCTGTAATTTTAAACAGACGGCCTGGTCGTCACCAGGGGTTAAGTTTTTTTGCTCTACGAGTGTCCCTGTCACCCTGCAAAATCAG